>NW_017842059.1:2997530-3002029 GCF_001891065.2 Hippocampus comes
ATTACAATAATGGCAGGTTATCGAAATATAATTTAAAATGGCCACATTACATTGAATTTGATGCAATATATTAGCAAAAGTACAGGAAAAATAAATAATACTTTTTTTTTAAATAATGCAATGAAATTATTTAGGGGGGCTAAAGACATTTTTAGGGAGGCTGAAGCCTCCCTAAAATAGGCCTAATGACGCCCATGCTGTTCAATATCAGCATTTCCAATGTAGTGTGCCATTTGTTTTCTTTTTTGAAATAATTTTTATTTGTCCACACTACAACAGCAACACAGAATTCTGTTCTAACTGTCTGCCATGTCCCATGGCTAGCTGCTCTCCTTCCACTCGCACCCGTCCTTGGCTTTCCCATCCAATCAAATCAGCACTTAATTAACATTGATTCAAATCCTTAAACTCATAAAACTCTTAACACTTTTTCACATAACACATAACTGCACGGTCTTTAACAATTTTAAAGGTGCATTCTTCGCATCAACCAGTTAGGTCAGCTGTTAAAACAGCCACTCTAATGTAACTTGTTATTGATTTTTGAAACTCTGTACACTTAATAAAATGACCAAAATTTACAAACACAAAACTTCTGTATTTTGTGTTTTTTATGCTGTTTTGACTGATTTTCTATTTCCAACATTAATAACCTATAGAACAGTAAAAGTAGGCGACTTTGAATTTCTTAATGAGCAAATTTTCAACAGTACAGTATCGTATCGCGGTAGCTATTATCACCATTGTAAATATATTTGTCAACTCAATGATAGCAACTGATTAGTTGAAACATGTATGAATAAATACTGACCGCTCTGCCCACCCTTCTAATGTAGTTTAGTGTCCAACACATCTCAGTGCTAGTTTTAAATGATTTTTTAGGCAAAGAAAATGAATCCTTTCAGGGAGTCTTGGCTTGAAAACTACTGGGAAATCCTCCCTCAGATCATTTCTTTTTACCGGCACCTGCTGTCTTTACTTCATGCATGCTGTTTTCTCTTTTCCCCCCACTCTCTGTTCGCTTGTGCTCTGCAGTCCCTTTTGAAGTTTTCAGGAGTCCTGTGGCTTCCAAAGGGTCAAGAAAGGGCAACCTACTGTCTGATCGAAGGCAGAGCGTGGGATAAACATGTGGTACCACCTGTCTTTGCTGCTCTGAGTTGACGCCACCGGTGTCACTGTACTTACACCTCTGTTTCTCACCTCGTATTGCTTACACGATTTCCGTCTGTTTACATACCAGCAATGTAGAAACAGCATGGCGAAATCACACACTTACGGTAGTAGACCTCATGCCCAAGTGTACAGGGATATGTTGCAAGTGTAAGGACCCCTACTGTCTGACAACCGTCACACAGAGACAAATTAAGAAGTCACACTGTTAAAAGCCCACCATTTGATTACACTTCACAATATTGAGGACTCATTCTAGAGCAAGACCAGAGGAGCGGGGGTATTTGATTGAGGGAAAGAACTGAGTCCTGTGGAGAGAGTCAATTATAGGTCTGGGGTCACACAGAGAATGGAAGGAGGCATCTGAAAGACCTTCAAGATGGAACATTTGCCTTTCAAATAGCACCCGTAGATCAAACCTTCTGAGGATTTGTTGGTCTGTCAGTGGGTGTCTCCATTGTAGCGTAGGATTGCCTTCTTCTGCCTCAGTTTCCTGTCCTGTGTGCCCGGAGAGATTTGTCCCACAGAATCCTCGGGAGCAGGGTGATCCAAAATTAGGCTTCAAAGCAAAGTTTGATGCTGACAACTCCTCAAACTTCTGTATAACTTTACGCATTGACTGGAGGGGAATATCCCTGTGTCCCCGGCTTCTACTGGATCCACAGGGCCCTCTATTGGCTGAGTCCTTGCTGTGGAAAACATAGAGAGGAGGGGGGGGGGGGAAAGCCAACAACGGAATCGTAACCAACCCTGACCGAGGCCCAGTGTTGGCAACACTCCTGACGGATTAAAACGGGTAGGCAGAGTGATGCGGTGCTCCCGGGTCACAGGGTTATGGAAACTCAGAGCATCACCTCCAAAGTTAACAAACAGTCCAATGGTTTTGAGCTAAGGTGGGACAGTGTTGAATAACTCTGTTCCCATCATAAATGGCAAAAAAATGACAAACCCCGTCTTTCAAGCAACCAGCCTTCGTGAACGTCCAGAGAGCTCACACCTGAAACAACAAAAGTGTGCAGTAAGTGATTGAAGCCTAAACAAAGCTAACATGCATTTTGCAAGAGATGTTCTGTCACTTGACAATACTGTCGATCAACTGGTTGTGTGGCTTTGGTCGCATCGCCATTTGGTTGATGACAACACCCTGGTGACCATCACTGGTGACCATCACCCTGTTATTTACTGGTCCAATCCAGTTTGTTGTTTGCCTTTTGTGCCTAGAGTGAGTTCTACACACACACACTCAACCCGGATCACCATTGGACCACCTTGACAACTAAAATCTGGTATTTGACTGGTGCTGTTCAGTGAACAAGTCCAGTCAACTTTATTGTCAAATATGCTCGATGTGAAACATACAGCACAGATGAAATTTCTTTCCTCTCACCCACAGTGCAACCACAGGAGCAAGAGGAGCCGCTGCGGCTAACCGCACCACCATCAACAGAACAGTTAAAATAAAATGACAAAGTAATACAACAGAACACATAAGACACAGACAGTCGTGCAATCTTAACCACTTTTTCTGCATACACTTTGTTGTTTGAAGCAGTTATAGATGAAAGAGGAGAGAATTAAAGTGTCCTTTCACCAGTGGATCAGAGACATAATGCTGAAAATGTGCACACGTCTGCTACAAGCTAAGTTTGAAAGCAAACGAGAAGCTGTAGTGTCCTTTGACGAAAAAAGAAATTGGCTCACATCTCCTGTCCCATGTAAATCCGCTTCAATTCCAAGCGGCGACTCTTAGTTCCACATACGCATCTGCGCTCTGGACTGACGCTCCTTTCTTCTCATCGTCGGCTCCACAAGCCATCCATCCATCCATCCATCCATCCATCCATCCATCCAGCCGCTGACTATCCAACAGCACCGACATTTCCGCTGAACAAAACGGGGCTGTGAAAAATGCTGCCCAGTACAGGCACAAAAAACACAAGCGCCCCGGGACTGTCCAGCACTGACAGTCAAATGGTGCCGACATTCCTTCCAATCAAAATCAGTGCTGCTACACACATGCTGCTGAGAAGGCGCAACCACCAAGCACATATTCTTCTCCTTTGACTAATGTTATGGCCAAAAAAATGCTGAAAACAATCCACATCACGTCCGCACGACGTAACAACAAGCACCATGTGACAAAACAAAACACAAAAACAAACATCGTACACTTCCTTGGTCCCAGAACGGTTGGAAGAAGTTGGGATGGACATAAGCACAATTGCTCATGCTTGAGCATCAGTGCCCAATGTGCGTATGCTCACATAAATGGGATGATTAATGTCATTGTTCTGCCGCCAATCATTAATCACCACCTCTTTGTCCAGTACCGGTAAATATAACCAGACTGAGTCAAAATAGGCCACAAAGTCATGAACTTTGCAGCAATGCAGGGTTGTATTTTGGAGCAATGGCACACAAAAATGTGCTTTAGGACTCCAGTCTCCAGTAAACCCCGGTGAAAGCCATTATCCACAAATGGAGAAAACATGGAATACTGACTGACATCCGGCCAACACAAATGACCCCAAGAGCACAGAGGCAACTCATCCAGCAAGTCTGAAAGGACCCCAGGATAACAGCTAAAGAATAGGTCATCTCCCTCGCTTCAGTTAAGATCAGTGTTCATGACAACTAAGGACACCAAGGAAGAGACTGGGCAAAAATGACATCCATTTGCAGATGTGGGTGTGTCTCGCTCCACAAAAGATGATGGGCTCTGGTTTTTGATAGATGGGGTGTGAAAGGATTCAAGAACTGTTCATATTGAAAATGGAACCATCTAATTCGCTCAACTCAGTGGGATTACATTTCGATTCAATATGGTACGTCTCAGTCTGAGTTGTGTAATGCAACGCCTTTTTGCTGTCATTGTACGGACATTATAATGAATTTGCCAATCCTGTAAATGTGCCACTTACTTCTAAGATACAGTGAAACTCCTCTACAACGAAATCATGGTTGCAGCAAGAAATTTTTCACAACAGGGGGGTTTTCACTGTAGCAAATTTGATCTCAGATGTCAGCACACACACACCCACACTGACAAACATATGTGTACACGCACACACAAACGTTTGTGTACTCTATTTTTATTCCAATAGTGCATAAGTATGAGCACACACTTATTTGACACTTCATATTGTCAGTGTAGAAAGAAAAAAAAGGGAAAGAAATTGCGAAATTTACGATCAGCATTCACTTTCACCAATTTCTTGGATAATGTCTTTTATTTTGCTTGCTCCGTCTTTCATTTTGATCACTTTTACCCTCTCTTCCAGCATCAGAGCTCTTCTTGTCTTAGCTGCTTGGCATCCAAACATCCGTTT
>NW_017842059.1:3002254-3026012 GCF_001891065.2 Hippocampus comes
TATGGGGGGCAGGAGAATGGGAATTGTGTTAATGCATGAAGATTTTTTTCACATAAGGGGGTATTTTCGCCCATGTAGGTTTCGTTCTAGAGGGGTTTCACTGTGTACTGTAGCTCTGCAATAAAAGACATTTCAATACGTATGTCGATATATTTAAAAGTGGAATGATTTGATTCCGTTCGATTCAATTCAATGCATTCGCATCTTTTAAAACAAAAAACGATTTTCTGATTCAAACATTTTTGTGACACCCCTAAAGCCCGTATCTCACTGAGGTGCAAAGGTTTATAAGTGTGTGTGCATGTAACTCATGTTTGTTTTTATTGTCAGGCTTCGTTCAGTGTTGCAAATAGTTGCAAGGACGTTCGCCAGACATTCCCAAACAGTTTTAATGGTTGCAAACAGTTGTTCTTGTCGCCATCAAATTTTGATTATGTTCAAAATTTCTTTGCGACAAGAAAAAACGTTTGAGACCATTAAAATTGTTGGCGAATATCTTTGTGACCTTGAACAAATCCTGACGAAAAGACATTTGCTTTGTGCCCACACACATTAATAGTTGAGTCAGTTTTGAAATGATTTATCGCGTTTTTTTTTGTCACAAAAATCTTGCATTTAAACAGGGGTGCATAGACTTGATAATCGCTGCAAGTTTAGCAGCGTTTACAGTATTTTGTTTTTCATCAGCCTTTTCACTTCAGTAGCAGCATTCAAGGATTGCACTTTTCTTGGCCTTGTTTCACTTACGATTAAGTGGTCTGTTGTGTTTTATTTGCTGATGGTTATTCATATATTGTTAGTAAGTCAATATATATTTTTTCTAATTTTTAATAAGCAGCACTTATCGTGACCTTTTAAAAAGTAATCTCGCACCTGACAAATACATCATTTTACAAAAAACTAAAATGATTAAAAACTAAACTGAAATTAAGCATTTTCTCAAATTCTAAAACTAGTTTAAAAAATTACAAATCTATTCTACAAACTAATTAAAACTAACTGATATTGAGGAAAAACAGTCAAAATGAAATGAAAACTAAACGACAATGAAAAATCCAAAACTATAATAACCCCGCTTAAATGTTTTTAAAAAAATTAAATTACGGTTTTGGAATGGCCAAGTCAAATTCTGTACCTCCATCTGACTCCAATATTGTGGGATGACCTTGAAAAGGCTGTTCTATATTCGAAAAGCCACTAGTGTTGCTAATTTAACGCAATTCAGCAAGGAAGACTGGGCCAAAATATCTCCTCAGAGATGTGAAAGACTCATTGCCAGTTATAGAAAAAGCTTGATTTCAATTACTGCTGCTGAGGGTGGCCAAAACATTTATTAGGTTTAGGGGGAAAGTACTTTTTTACAAATAGCCAGGTAGCGGTGAATATTTGTCCTCAGTTTAATAAATAGAATCACCATTTAGAAATTTACATGGGCTACCTTTGTCTGGGATTTACGTGTTTAATGATCTTAAACAAGTGGATAAACTAGGCAAAAAAGTGAGAATTTAGGAAGAGGGCGAATCATTTTTCAAGGCACTCTACTTACCTTGATAACTGTTAACCTCCTGACACAATATGATGCAGCAATATTGTTGGGATTTGTTATGAAATGAAGGAAACGACATCGTTCTTTTTTTTGTTTTGTTTTGGGGCTTTTTTTTTGGCATGAATCAGCCCCAATAATAGGTTCAAATGCCAGTTTGGGTGAACTGGAACATCTAGTCAGGTCCCTAGGTAGAGCAAAATGTAAACCGAAAAAAATGGAGAATACATACTGCTATGTATTATATCGTTGTGACAATATAACAGCCCGGTGGACCAGTGGTTTGAAAGTCGACTTCAGAGGGCAGAGGTACCGGGTTCAATTCCAGCTCCGGCCTCCCAGTGTGAAGTTTGCATGTTCTCCCCGAGCCTGCGTGGGTTTTCTTCCTCCCACATTCCAAAAACATGCATGGCAGGCTAACTGAACACACTAAATTGTCCCTAGGTGTGAGTGTGAGGGTGGATTGTTGTTCATCTCTGTGTGCCCTGCGATTGGCTGGCAACCGGTTCAGGGTGTCCCCCGCCTACTGCCCGAAGACGGCAGGGATAGGCTCCACCACCCCCCGCAACCCTTGTGAGGATAAAGCGTATCAGAAAATGGATGGATCTATGGACAAAAGAACATGCTGACAGTTCACAGACAGATCTAGTCTGAAGTCTGATGCCTTACCATAAACAGACTGCTCCATCGCCTACTCCTGTAGTACTACATTGCCCTCAGCTGGTGATGTCTTGAAACTGCTAGCACTGTCACCTGGATTTAATAGCACCAGTTTCCAAACAGCAAAAACATCCGCCCAACCATCTGTTTTCTCAAACACTTCCCCTCATTAAGGTCACAGCCAGGTAAGATGGACCCTCTCCCAGTCGAGAGGTACGTCCTGGGCCGGTAGCAAGACAATCATGTACATATTCACACCGACAGTAAAAAAAAAAAAAATAATAAAATAAAATGTTGGTAGCCCACATCAAGACATGTTGTCCCATTTAGAACTTAAAAAACTTAAAATCCGCATTTGGTAATTTTGAAAACGGTGTATTTGGATCAGGGTGATCCAATCCTGTGTTGCATAGAAAAACTGGCAAAAAAGTAAAAACGGATTACCTGATCCTGGATTGCAAAAAATACCTGACATATCTCCAAATCCAGATCGTTTTGAATAACAAAATTGAGAAAAAAATGTTTTTGAGTGTAAAAACAAGTTAACCACCCTTTACAATCTTCTCTTACCTAAAGTGAGTGGGGCATAATGAATTAGTCAAATGTTCATCTCTTTTCTCAACTGTCACACAATTGTTAAAACAAGTTGATTTGAAGCCTGTTCATGTTTTGTGCAATTTCAAAGGCATTTTGATAAAAAATGGACACAAAAAACTTCAGGGGCATTCAACTTCAGAAATTCAAGTGACAGTAAAAACAGTCTTAACACTATTCCATTCAGAAAAGTGCCTTGTGTCTCGATGCATGTTATAACAAAAAACATCGTGTGAACTAACCCATCAGTCAATCAAATTGTGTATGGTCAGAGATGCTTTCTGAGGAAGCGCTTGCATTGTATTTCACAAAATAAGACGCATACACGAATCTACTCACATTGTGCTGTCTCTTCATACGCAGCCACTGAATTTCACAATGGAAGAAATTTGGACAGTAAATAACACACATGCTTTAATTAATTCATGAAAGCTCTTATTGATGGTGGTGGTTGGTGTGGTTCAGATGCTACCTCGCTTTGTACACATCCGGACTTGAGAGTGGGATATTTTGGGAGACAGGATAGAGCAGTTGACCACGTCCTACATGGCAGCTCCACATCATACAAGCATAATGGAAACAACACTGAGCAGTGGGGAGACTGACCTGACCTCTTCTCTCCTTCCGTTTTCATACAATGAATACACATAGTATGAAAATATGGCAGGATTCAAATATGGTCATTATCTCTGTTACAAATAGGACATTTAGAGAACTCTTGAAATCCCTCATCATACTTGCTATCCCCACTGTCAATATGTTTCTTTTCTCTCTGACAAAAGTTCATTTGTGACATTTTTGAGCTTAAGCAAATGCTTTGCCATCTTTTAAGACGGCCTCATTTCTTCTTATGTCAACAGAATTTTTTGTTCATATCTCATGTTTGTCATCTGAGCTTACTTTGAATTAATGACTAAAAAACATTACCGTTAAAAACATAACAATATTTCCATTTACTGTGTGAAAGTGTGACTGTCTTTATCCAATTATGCTCTTCAGAAGGCAAGGCCTCAGGCTTCGGTGAACAGCTCCCCATCCTTTTGTTAAGAAGACATCCACCTCGATGCAGATGCTGTGGTGTTGAGAGATATCACGCCGAAGTAAAAATGACAAAATTCACTCTTCTCTAAAAGACCAAAAGCACAGCGACAGCCCGGAGGATATAAAGACACAATCCCCATGTTGCGCTAACTCCATTGTGTCCCAAATGACTGTTGTGGCTGCATGATGTAGAATGGGTGGATAGCTGATAAAAGAGTAAAAGGGGGTGGTCGTGACAATACCCCAGCCTTTGAAAAGGCACTTACTGCTTGGTGTTGCTACGGAACCAGCCCTTGCCATAGAGCGAGCACGGGTGTCAAAGTCAAGGCCCGGGGGCCAGATCTGGACCGCTGTGTCATTTTATGTGGCCCGCGAAAGCAAACCGTCTGTCTACTTCCATGATCCTTTCTTAAATCTGTACCGAAATCTCAAATTGTCATACGAAATAAATGAAACGGTGACATTGTACAATAATTTTGTTACCCTGTTCATACTCACTTGAGCAATAATTGAACAAATACTTGTCTGATTTCAACACTAGTGATCCATCATTTTTTTTTTTGTGTGTACAAGTAAGAATACGATGTGATGAATAAACATTTCTTTGGTTTCACGGTCTTAACGGCCCTGTGAGGGAAGATGTAACTCCAAAGTGGCCCCCGACAAAAATGACTTTGACACCCCTGCCATAGAGAAACACAGCCACAAAAGATTATGTGTTGGAAAGATCTCTTGCGTGAATAAAATGTGTGTGTGTGCACATGTTCTCGTCTATTTTTAATAAGAAATGCAATTTTTTTCTCCCTAAGTTACACTAAAGAGGCCAGCCAAAATACTGGGATCCGTACAGCATCCACATTCAACACTGTTTATCCTGAACAGGGTTGTGAGGAGTTTCTGGAGCCTCTCGCAGCTGACTTCGGGCCAAAGGCAGACTCCATCCTTAACTGGTCTCCAGCCAGTCACAGGGAACATACAGAGACAAACAACCAATCACACCCACACCCACATCGTCACTGAGTGGGAACTGATCCCACACTGCCTGCACACCAGTCAGGCAAATGTACCACTACACCATCAGCAACTCCTGTACAGCATTCAGTTGGCTATTCGCACACTCCTACAAGAAAACATATGAATCACACATATTCAAAGTTAATTTGCTGGTGGTGAAAAAGTGGACATTTTTGACATGGTGAGTGAATTTGGTATTGACATACAATATCAATTCACAAGAGACTTAGAATATTATTTGTGCCTGGTGTAATCTTGTAATCCATAACCCCACAGATTTGCTGATTATTAATTGTCTGGGAACAATAATTGATGATAAGTTTAGATTTCAGGCTAATTCTGCGGCTGTCTGCAGAAAGGGACAGCAACATACAGGTATGTCCTTCCAGAGGATGTCTTGACAGCACGCCGTCATCCCTCGGAGCCCCAACACAGTCTCAGTAAGAGTGATATCACAGAATTTAATGAACAAAGGGAGCACTTTAACATGTGGAATACGATATTCAGAGATGTGTCAGAAAATGACATCAGTAAAATATCGACATCGGTATAAATTCAAAGTGACTACTATAAAGTAAATCAAAGTGGTGGACAAATGACAACAGAAATGACAAACAGGAGCTCACCTTCACAAGAATCAAATTACTATCTTGATTGTCCAGTATAAGACACAAACTAACCAATACAGAGAGTTCTTAAATTATTTTAGCGTAGACAAAATAAAATAATTAAAAAAAACACATTTCCTAATCTTATCAATAGGCTCTTCAGTTTGTGGGCAAATGGCACCCTGCTCACATTGTGAAGGTTAAGGGTAAATTCATAAGTGCATGTCAAGATTTTAAGTTATTTGAGGAAAAACTCACTGCATGGCAAAGGTTGGCACGGCCCAAATGTTGATTTTTCGTCAGGGTTCGTTCAAGGTGGCATACGGTTGGTGGCATGGGCGGATATAAATAATTACACTAGCTAAAGAACTGAAATGAATTTCAAAATATTTTACAATTGATAGAAATGTTGCAGGAAGCAGAGAAAATTTCATCAGCTTTGAAGTAGGTGTCTTGATAGATCTTCACAGATGGTAAATTGCTGTAGTTTATTTGGCATCCGATTATCTCTCTCTCTCTCTCTCTCTCTCTCTCTCTCTCTCTCTCTCTCTCTCTCTCTCTCCCTCTGTGTTGAGTGTTGGATATGTGTGTGTATGTTTGTGCTTCGATATATAGTATTTGTTTTATATATATATATATATATATAAAACCCCATGATATCATCACTTACTTCACTTTGTGTCATCGACAAACTCAAAGATGTGGCTTCAAGAGACTTGTGCCGTGGGCTCAAAAGTGTGATCCAAGATTCCACATCTCATCTGTGCATGTGATGGAGGAATGCACAGTGCATGTTGTCAGCGGTGTTTCGACAGTCCCCCAGTAAGCAGTGTGCATGTGATTGGGCAACAGATCTACTTGCATTAAATTCTGTGATTTTGGTCAGGATAATGGTGAAATACATTTTCCTGCAATTTAAGCTGTCTATTAATAACCATTCTTCAATGGTGTAAATTCGTGGTGTATTCCAGTTCATTCTCATAAATTCATGCAGAGTAAATGTTAAAAATATTGCATTTCTCCCATAATGCCACTGGGTATTGACTTGCATATGTGCAAATTAAAAAAAAAAAAAAAAAGAAGCTATGTTTTTAGCATTTGACTTATTTAAATAGTGATCGACCCCAAAAGATGCCGCCCCACTGGGCATCTGCCCTCAAGACCAGATATGCTCAGTCCAGCCGTGGCTACAGTGTTCTGCATTCGGGGAAAGTGGGGTAGTTATTGAAGGCGAGCATATATTCAAACAATAAATGTTAGTGCTTCAGTAGCGATGTTTACTACTTCTTTGCAAAATACAAAGCATTGTTGTGACTGGTCAGAATGGAATATATGATTTTATTTTAATCACCTGGCCGCTGATTGATTCGAATGAAATCCTTTCCACAAGCATGATTACATTATATACATAGAACTAGAATACCAGAAATTGACATTTCCTTATTTTGGTATAATTTGGTTCACTAATCATTCTGCTAATTGAATTTACGTTAAGTAGTCAACAAAATAACAAAGAAACAAGAGTTACTGTTCCCAACAATAGTCACGATCAAGTGAAACGAGGATCCCAGGAGTAGTTATTCTCTTTAATTTGAAGAGCAAAGCCGGAACTGCATGCAAATAGTGTAGCCTGCTGCTGGTTCATCACATGATAGCTCAAAAGCGGATTTGCAGACAAATGAACCAACATGGGAACCTCTAACGGATGTCTACCCAACTTTTAAAACTTTTTGGAACGTTCGCTCAGCCTTGCAACCCATTTGAATTTTTCGCCCATATCAAACACCTATTTCCGGCGTTGCAATGTTAGCCACGAAACATTTTTTCGAGTCTCCGGCCAGGACATGTCACTGATTAACTTTCATGATCTAAAGTTTATAGACGTGCTATTCATCAAAAACAATAAGCAGGATATACATAAGGAAATTAAAAAAAAGAAAAGGTGAGATTTGTGAGGATAGTCGAGTTTCAAGATGTCAGAGCGGACCCCTCTCCTCCACTACCGCCTCTCCACCAGCGTCAATGAATCCGAGCTGCGGGCACCTCCGACCGGCCAGGTGCCAGAGGAGCACCCGGTCATCCCCCGGCACCGGGTCTCTCACTCGAGTCAACCAAAGAAACTGTCCACCTTCTTCGGTGTGGTTATTCCAACCTTGCTGTCAATGTTCAGCGTGGTTGTATTTCTGAGAATCGGTGAGTCTTGATGCAAGTGTCCAGTAAAGCAATGTTATTACTTCAAATGCGCACGCTCTGCTGTATATGGAGTTTATCTGTACTATTTTGAATCTTGACTCTTTCTTTTGTATTTCATTAAAAAGTTTTAGTGAGATAGATGTCCACCCAAACGTTATAAGATGCCAATAGTTGCGAGTTAACCACGTAAAATAGGTTTATTCATGCTCAATGTAGTTTTCCTTCTCTCTTTTCTTTCTTTCTTTCTTTCTTTCTTTCTTTCTTTCTTTCTTTATTTAACATAAATTAACGGTGTTCACAAAGCATATGGAGGATATGGATGGGAACTAAATATTAACATTACACCTGTTCTTCCTGTTACGAGCCGGTTCCTGTTACTGCACGCACGCACTATCTGGTTTAACATGAAAACTCGTAGGTTTGTGCATCTTTTCGTAAAACACGATTCGATACGATTCTCGATAGATGGAGTATGATCAGATTCAATGTAACGATTCAGTCGATTTGATATTGTATGGCTGTAGCTTTTGTGGTGTTTATTAATATGTACATGTAAAACCCAGCCGCTGGGGAGCAGTGCCCTCCCCTGGGGGTACACTGTTCCCCGGTGCCGGTCCCAAGCCCGGAGAAATGGGGAGGGTTGCGTCAGGAAGGGCATCCGGCGTAAAACTTTTGCCAAGACGGACATGCGAGTTGATAGGGCGGTTTGCAGGGACGGATGGGAATTAATGACTCGCTGTGGCGACCCCTGAAAAGGGACGTGCCGGAAGGAGAAGAAGAAGAAGATTAATATGTACATGTAAAATCTCTCCAAAGCCCCAACTATCTTAGTTGATTTAATACAAAGAAACAACAAATCATAAGCAATGTCAAACCGATTGATGTCAGTCATACATCTCATAAAAGATGATTCGTGACGGATCTCAAGACATGGGGTGTGGTATAATTCAAGGATGCAAAGATTTTAAAATGTAACTAATTGGTTCGTCAAATCGAAATTTTCTGGTTCAAATCTTTTTTCCCCCCCACACCCTATAAAATAGCTATTTTTTTTCACATTGTAGCTGACAACGTTCAGAAACTAGCCAGATGGTGTGTGGATCCCACAAACGCAGACTCAGACAAACTATGAAACAAAAATATATATTTATAGAAAAACAAAGGACTGACAAAGTATAAACAGAAATCGTTCGTGACAAAGAGCCAGGCAAACCCAATATAAACATAAAGTGCTTGCAAACAGCAAGGTAAATTTGTCTTGCTAAAATACACAAAACAAAATGGCAAAGGCCCGAACACACAAAACTTAAATCAGACAAGAATAATTGGAAAACCAAAATACTCCTAAAACAAGATACTATCGGAAAAGGAGCGACTATTAGCATGAATGCAAGGTCTAGAAAATATCTCTTGAGCATAACAGCAAGCAAAGTCAATAAGCCAACAGAGACTTGACAGTCCTTAAATCCTAGGCAAGGCTTTGATGGGAAACGAGAAACAGGTGCACCGCTGAAGAGGCACGCCCTCCACTCTGGCTGGTGCTGAAAACAAAAACAAAGACAGAGCATGTCAGTAACATAGAGGGTGTGTGTGATTTTATATTAGATGATGACCTTATTTTTTCACCTATCCATCCAACCATTCATTTTCTGTAGCGCTTATCCTCAATACTCAGAGAAAACTCACACAAGCATCGAGAGCACATGAGAACTTTGTAAAGGGGGGCCCTTGATTCAAACTTGCAACCTCAGAACGGTGACGCAGACATGCTAGCCACTTTCTCACTGTGCCATCTTTCGTACTTTATATACGTGGAAATATGGGCAGGATATTGCACGTCTGTCTCACAGTTCTACGTTTCAAGGAACAAATTTCAGCTCTGGAATTTTTGTGTGAGTTTTCACATTCTTCCCTTCCTTGCATGAGTTTTCTCCTACTAGTCCAGCTTTTCGTGGATGTTAGGCTAATGAAATGCATACCCTAAATTGTCATGTGTGTTGTGGATGGTTTGTCTTTATCCATCCATCCATTTTCTGATCCGCTTTATCCTCACAAGGGTCGCGGGGGGTGCTGGAGCATATCCCAGCTGTCTTCAGGCAGTAGGCGGAGAACACCCTGAACTGGTTGCCAGCCAATCGCACGGTTTGTCTATATGTACTTTGCAATTAGCTGGCGATCAGTCATGGGCCGGGGTCGGCAACCCGCGGCTCCGGAGCCGCATGTGGCGCTTTCATCCTGATGTTGCGGCTCTGCGTGGCTTGGGAAAATAAATACTGTATTGGCCCGAATATAAGACGGCGCTGATTATAAGACAACCCCCTCTTTTTCAAGACTCAAGTTTGAAAAAAGACTTTTTGAACACCTAATTAATTTTTATACAGAAAATAATTACAGTACATCTGAAACAAATGATTATAACAATATATTTGAGAGAAAAAGCATGTTATTTTGCCTCTTTCAAATCCTAATATCTAAACATTTAAACATGTAAACTGAAGTGCAATCACATTTGTAAATAAATGGCTTCTGGTTTTTGAAATGTAAATAAACCAATCTATTGTGATAAAACAACAAAATTGCAATAATTGCATTAACCATCAAAGTGGAGTCTAACTGTAACTGTAGTCTTGAAACAAATCTGAATAAGGAAAAACATTGCAATAAAATAATGCAAACTGGTTAAACTTGAGAGTAGCTGAGCTCTGTCATGACAGAACATTACTCCTCACAAACATCCTATGCCTCGCTGTGCTCAGTGTCACTGTCCTCACTCCCATCCTCTGGCTCCACTGGTTCCTCCCATAGCACGTCACCCTCACTGCCGTCCAGGGCATTTGATATACAACATTTTCTTCTTCGTGCTACCGCTATTTTTATTTTTATTCTTCGTGACAGGGGTTCGCTTCAATGATATCTGGCACCATCTAGCGTCGTGAATGGGTATAATGTCTAGACTCCGAATATAAGACAACCCCCACTTTTTCAGTCTTATTTCATTGCAAAAAACACGGTCTTATATTCGGGCCAATACGGTAATAAGTGTCCGATGGAAGGGTATGTTATTTGTCTCACAAAGGTGTCTCACTTATGTTATGTTCTTTAACTGTACACTGGGTGGCAGTGTTTCAGTAAAAATACTGTTGGGATGGAACAGAAAGGAGAAGAGTTCTGTAATGGCGACTATAGTGAGTTATACGAACTAGTGTTGTGCTGTTAATAGCCTGTTTAGAAAATACAGTGTTTGGCTACACTCTCGGCTTGTTATTTTGCCTACCAATGCCACAACATCTTTCTTCAGTCCTTGTGCCATTTCGGTCATCAGAATTCGCATTCTTCAAAGACGTTTGCGAGCACTTGACATGTCAGCAGGCAGATTTGACAGGCGGCATACACGGAAAGCCCAGCGACTCCAAAACTACACAATATATGAACAAAGTATTTTATTTGCGTTTGTCAGCTTGCTGAATTTCAGTGCAGCCCACAGAATGGAGAGACGGTGGCCACAATGCACCCATTATAACAAAATAAACATTCAGGAGAACAGAGACCCAATCTGAGCAAAGGTTATTTCTGTCTGGAATGTATTTTAATATTAATGAGAAAATTGAGCTTTCAAAATCAGTTCTTTCTGAACAAAAATAGAATGGAAAAAGGGCATCCTGCTCATTTCCAACCCAAATTATCTTGCAAAACCGATTAAAGGATATGTGCCGTTATATGATTTAAAAAAAAAAGAAGAGTGATTGAAGGGGAACTTCTGGTATTATTAAAATTTCTCACTTGAATGCTGCGCTGGTGTCCTGACTCAATAACAAGCACTGTGAGTGTGAAGCACGAAATAATAACATGACATGCAGTTGTAGATTTCACATCATTGCTGTAAAAGACTAAAAAAGCTGAAACAACCATAAAGCACTCGGACAAAGCTTCACATTCATGTTGTTGCTTGACTTTCATTCAATTTCTGGACAGACTCTGCAAATGGTGATAGACTGTGTCAAGTCTCTTAGTTCTGCCACCATGTTATTTTCTACCCCCACCCCAAGTCTCGTGAGATGTCAGCTGCTGTTGAGTGCATACACATGCCTGCACGCACACCCGCACACACTTACACAGTAGCATTTGTCTACGACGTACGACTTAAGACTATTCACTCGCACTAACATGCTCATGGACTCAACAGGAATTAACAATGGCTTTATTGTTTTACTGAAAGCTAGAGAATGCAGTGTTTCGATTTTGGAGATCAGGCTCGTTTGGCTCCATCTACTGTGAATCTGTTTATTATTAGTTATTATTATTATTATCATTATCTACATCGCACCGGACTATAATGTAATAATATAGGTGGCCCGGTGACACAGTGGTTAGTGCGTCGACCTCACAGTGCAGAGGGTCGTGGGTTCGATCCCGGGTCCTGTGTGGAGTTTGCATGTTCTCCTCGTGCCTGCGTGGGTTTCCTCCAAGTACTCCGGTTTCCTCCCACATTCCAAAAACATGCATGGCAGGCTGATTGAACACTCAAAATTGTCCCTCGGTGTGAGTGTGAGCGCGGATGGTTGTTCGTCTCTGTGTGAGCTGCGATTGGCTGGCAACCGGTTCAGGGTGTCCCCCGCCTACTGCCTGAAGACAGCACCCCCCCGCGGCCCTTGTGAGGATAAAACGGATCCGAAAATGGATGGATGGATGAAATAATATAACTTCTTTCTGGTCATCTGTAGATGATTTTCGCATGCCCAAGCCACACAAATGAGTGCCCAACCCTGGGAAGAATGCAACATTCCCAGTTTAATGATTTATGTCAAGTTGTACACCCCAAAAGAACAGAAAGACTAAAAATAAGACGCAAATATGTAAAGTTGCAGTCATGCTTTTTTTTTTTTTTTTAAATAATGCTCTTTTTTTTTTAATAATGTGATGCCACATGCAAACTTGTTCAGAAGTGGATCATGAAAACACTTTGTCTTTTCTGCACGGATGAATCCAGACAAAACAGTTGCTTTAGTTTTGGTAGATACTTTGTTTCTGCCAAATGACATACGCTGAAATTGTTGAAATTGTACTTTGCCGAGAGTCATTCCATTTTGGTGATTCCTGTTTGAGGATTAGAGAAGGTTGAGTGTTAAATAATCTTTCTGGACACTAATAAATAGCCACCTTATATTTCATTAAATTACATGAATTAAAATCGGTACTGTATCAAGTTTGCAGTTGTGTCCAAATGGATATTTTGATGATCAGAGCAATATTCCATTTCTTCGATTATCTTTCAGTTAAATCAGTGATGAACCCTCATTGCCTTCAACATACTGTAATTGGTATGCTTTTTTTCCCCTCTAGGTTTCTTGGTTGGCCAGTCTGGACTGTACCAAGGCATCGGCATGTTTATTGTGGCCTACTTCATAATCTGCATGACTGTGCTGTCAGTATGCGCCATCTCCACCAACGGTGCACTTGATGCTGGAGGGGCCTATTGTATCCTTTTGCACTTTCTGTCCTATGAATTATACAATACACAGGTCACTTAATTGCATGTCCATTTTTATTTATGTCACGCAGCTAATCAATCTCCTTGTATGCAGCAGGTTTAAGAGCATTCGACAGTTCCCTTTAGCCACAGGAGCATGGGGAAAACCTTCATTTAGGTTTGATTTGTTCAAAATACAATTTTGCCTTTAGCACTGTCAATAACAGCAACACGTTTAAAATTGATTTTGCCATTTCCCAAACTACCTTTCCTTAAAATTCCTCAGACATGATCAGCCGGGCGCTGGGCCCAGAATTTGGTGGCAGTATCGGAATTATGTTCTTCTTGGCTAATGTGTGTGCCTGTGCTCTTTATGTGCTGGGTTTAGTTGAAGCCATTGTTGCCACTTTTGGAGTGCCAGAGGGTAAGTTTCAACATTACCACTCGTCAAATTCTGTCAATTAAAAAAAAAATGTTGGCTTTCCTCTTCTTGGCTTCTACATGTTCTATGACAAAGAGATGACTTCTTATGCATAACATAACACACGGCGTGGACATCTGTGTGAAATAATACATTTGTGTTTCCATGATTGTATGATTTTAACAAGTACTGTATGTGTATTAATAATCAGTGATACATGTATTCTTTTTTATCTTGCCTTAGATGGAGCGCTCGCCGCATCTTCCTACCAGGTTCTGCCATCAGGCTACTGGTGGTCTCTGCTTTACGCCACAGTCATCGCCCTGCTATGTTTGCTTGTGTGCATGGTCGGTGCTCACATCTATGCCAAAGCCACCTTTCTCATCTTCCTAGTGGTCATGTTTGTCCTGGGCACGATCTTCATCAGCTTTTTTGCTGTACGTCCTCGCACCATCATTCTGCCTAGTTCCGATGACTCCAACACAATGGGAAATGCAACGGGCCCCACCACAGCGAACTTTACTGGCTTCAAGTTGGAAACCCTTCTCGGGAACCTGTGGGGTAAGGCAGACTGAAATAGGATGTACTACTGCCGTCACCTTTGATGTGGTTAAATGAATCATGTTAATCGATGCCTTACTGTAAAACAGCGATGAGGATCACTTCTATCCATGTGTGCACACTGTGAGTCAATTGTTGACTGATTAGTTATTGGGAGGGGTTGTACAAATATCATCTCTGAACCCAAGAAATCTGAACGGCATTAGTTTGAATTCATGATTTGTATGCCTGCTGAGGAGTGGTCATGGTTCAGTTCGAGCTCATTGAGACTGGGGATTTTGCAGTGGTTTAAACTGGTATGGAAAATCATTTTATACTTTTTTTAGTTGCTTGTAACGAATCAGAATTTTTTTGTGTATGCAATAGTCAAATGCTGTGTCTGCTCTCTTTATTGAGTGTTTTGGATGCTGTTGGAACATCCCCAAATTGTCATTAAGAATGTGAATTTCCAAAGTTAAAAGATTATTTTCAGTTTTACATAGCAAGTGAGTGAAATGTTCGTCTGTCGAATGTTGTTGTGTTGTCATAAATTCAAAGGATGCTCTGAGGTTCCTTGTCACCTCACAATTCTCTCTTTCCCTTTCGAAGTGCATCCTGCATTGTGAGAATTTGTCAACAGTTATCGTTGACCCTGCTGATTGAAGACGGAAGCTTAAGGAACAACTTCAATGACTTATCTGCCATTGTCTCTTCCCACAGCCGACTACACTGTGGATTACACAACCGGAAATCTGATGACCTTTGCCACTGTTTTTGCTGTGATGTTTAATGGTTGCACTGGCATCATGGCGGGGTCCAATATGTCAGGTATTTGAGCTGCAAGTTTTTGTACAGTCGTGGCCAAAAACTTTGACCCCCTTCGATAATTCACCGCTTCACCCAGAAAACTGGAGCATTTGCACATCTTTTGGGTTTCACATGTATTTCTTTTCTTCATATTGAAACAACACAAAAAAGTTGAGGGGAAAAAAAAGCCAAATCTGATCATTACACACAACTCCAAAACTGCACTGGACAAAATTATCGGCACCCTCAACTTAGTGGTGGGTGGCATATTCTTTGGGGGGGGGTGGGGGGGGTGGGGTGCTTGAGTTTGCAGTGTGTATTTGCCACGATATCTACACAGTTTGCCCTGTGGTTGAAAAAAAACAAAACAATACATGATAAATGCAACTGCATTGGGTTGAATTATAAATGTAAATATTCATATTTTTACAAATGACAGCAAGAAGTTATTACTATTTATAGCATGGCTTCTTCTGAGAATGTCTTCCACATGAAAGTCAAATTAATACTGCGTGAAATCCTGAACTGAAACAAAAATTAAGAAACTAAGAGCAAATTTGGAGAACAAAAGCGTGCTTTCGAGTGCACCAGAGCCGTTTTTTTTTTTTTAACCTTGTCCACAAAACTAGTGAAGAATTGCACGCATGCACAAAATTACCGGTAACTATGATAGGTTAAAACAAAAATTACTTAAATTCTGCCCTTTTCCCCCCAGTTCCTAATTTTGAATATTTAAAAAAAAACAATCAATCAATATTTATCAATATCGACCAGTATGATATTGTTAAAGCATGATATAATTTTAAGCCATACGCCCAGCCCTTGGTGCCAACATTTTTGGCCATGACTATAAATTGACAATATATATACAGACTGACCTGATGAACATACTGAAACCCACTTGACCCCAAGGTGACCTCAAGAATCCAAGCTACTCCATTCCACGTGGTACTATAACAGCTGTCATTTTCACCTTCATCATCTACAACCTGCTCAGCGTTCTTGTGGCCTGCTCCTGTGATCGGTCAGTAGCACTCAAACAGATCCTCACAAACATTATTCTGAACCCTCTTAGGGACAGCGGTTACTACAGTGGACATCTTATCATGTTATCAAGTTACAGGGTGCATGAAAGGGTTAACCAAGTTAGTCAAAACCAAGGTTTCATAAATGCGAGGTAAATGTGATGTGTCTTATATTTCTTACAGTATACCCACAAGGATAAATGTACAACAATTTAACTGCTGTAATAATTTGAATGAAAGTTTTACTTTCATCAGATTAAAATTCATTACTTATTATTTTCGACACAATTTAAAGATAAATAATTTTATGATTCACCATTTTTTTTCTTTTTCCGACATAGTCCATTTATTTGGCTGCAGTTGCTTCATGCTTGCATTGAATTTACCATGGAAGGCTCACTGCATGGCAAGCAGTCAACCAGAAAATGTGGACTATAGCTAAACCTTTTGTCATACCGGTTAAACCTGTCAGGATGACCTGAAAGTGGCACGTTAGTAAAAAAATAAAAATAAAAAATCTGCCCTCTCTGGCCCCATTTCTGCATCTAATATGACTCTTAAGAAACCACCACGCCTGGGGAAAAACAACTACCGGTAGTCTGAGACCCAGAAGTTGTGGCTCCGATTCCCCCCCTGTGACTATGTCGATGTGCCCTTGAGCAAGATATCGAACGCCCAGATGCTCGTGATGCAGCGTCATCAGTCGATGAACAAGGAGCCAGCGTGGAATGTCTTGTAGGCCAAAAACCACAATACGAATGAAAGCCCATAACTGGGCATAAGACGAGCAAACAAAAGCAAAGCGAAGGTCAGCTGAGATGATTCATAAACTATGCATAATTGTCAACATTTTGACCTCTTTTTTTATTTCAATTGATTATCAATTTCCCCCAAAATTAAACCTAAAACCAAAAACATTTTGTGTAATAGCAACACTCTATTAAGAGTAAGTCATGCCACTGCAAAAGCAGAGGAGGCTAGTGGCAACTAGTTTACAGCGCAGTACAGTGAACGTTTATTGTGGAGGGGTGTGATCAGTGAAGTGAGAATACATTCAAATCTTGCTTGCAGTTTTAACATTTAGCATAAAAATATATACATAAATATACATAAAAACATAACATGTTGCGGAGGCCAACAAGCCAACATTGTTGGCAAGAGATCATTATTAAATGTACACACATACATTGTGTTACTTTTTCCTGTAACAGAGTGTAACACAGTAATGCAGTGCATAACTTGCATATCAGTTATACAGTATTTACTTGTTAGAGTCTCACTTAAGTGTATTCCAGTGTCAATTAACCGAACAGATGTTATCATTTCCCTGTTCACCTTTGGCATCTATTCGTTGATGCCACCGTGGTTGTGCTTTTGTTGTATTTACTGGAGCAAAAATATACCATACATAAATGATACTTGTTGTTTTAAATATATATATATATATATGTATATTCTTTGAGTCACATACTGACTATCGTTGACTTGAGGCAGAATCCTCACATCTCCAAAACCATCACATTTCAGGAAACTAAAAACACTGCATGTTTAGCCGCTAATATTGTATTGTCAATTGTCAAACAGAGCAAGCCATTTAAAATACAGTACTTACATTTTGTAAATAATTAGAAAAACAAACCCATATGGGGACTGACCAATAATATCGATTGTGAAAAATTTAGATTTAGGAGCTTTCCGCCCGACATTTTGTTGAAGTTGACTTTGGGAAAGTAAATCTGAGCTGAAAGATACATTTTGCATTTGGTGACTATAAAAATAAATTTAAGGTAAGTTTTCTCTAGAACGGAATCATATTTGCGTTGTCCAATCTTTCCTTTTAACATAATTTCCTTATGTGGGAAACGACTACAGTACGGTCCTTTATGAACATGCAAGTATGTTAAGAAAATACCTGTGTAACATCACAAGCAATAAAATGCAAAAATACATGGTCCAAAAACTGTTTATAACACAAAAACTGCAGCATACAGTCCAGGTATATGAACAAAATACAGTATAACAAGATGCATCACAAAATTAGGACTATTTGCTACAAAATGAGACCAGTAACAGACCTGGTAGCTTTTCTTTCCACTCACTCACGGTCTCTAACTTGACCTGCCCTCAATCAGCACACAAGTCACCGTTGCTCAGCTGATGTCGTGCAACGAACTTTTAAAGTCAGCCACGGGACGCTTCGAAGTCCTCCATGCCCATAGTTAGCTCTATGGAACTCGCCTTCTTTCTAATGAGCGGTCCAATTAGCCCAAGGTTTTATATAATATATTATATGAATTTTGGGGGGGGGGGGTTCAATTGAAAACAGAGTTGTGGAAATTGCCCCTAAAATATTTTTGTTTACTGACTTGATTTTGTTCCCTCGTTATACGCCCTTTATCTCCATCCTAGTTTTTTCCACATTTCCATTGCTGAGTGCCAGAGTTCACTATTGATTAGCTCTACAGCAAGTGTTCCAGAGGTGCTAAGTTGACATGACAGGGCTATTAAACAGCAATGGAGATCAATACGGCTATCATTTACTCTGCCACGCCATCCTACCAGTATCTGCGTGCATGCTGCACACGCTCACTGAATCAGACAAAGTTTCGTCTGAGCCTTTGGACCACTCTTGCAGTTTACTTGAACATTTGAATTTTTATTTTGTATTTATTGACATGACATACAACACGCCAACACATCTTGGGAAAGCTATCTTCTCTGGTAGAAACACAAAATCTATTAAATGTGAGTATGGATGAAGTATAAGTTCTTTGAACAGAGCCCAGTGTAGCTCCTGGCGATCTTCACATGGCACAACACAGACACTAGATCTGTCACATGACGTGAGTGCATGTGCAAGGGCTTGTTGGTATTTGGGTGTGTCCCTGTCAACACATTGTACAATTGGAATTCATGTCATAACGTAAACCTTTGGGACGATGATTAGATAGCGTCAGAACACGTGCGGTGAGATATCAGGTAGTGTAGTGTTTATAGACAACACAAGCTTGACTGTCCCAAAATTGCCCCTCAAAGGTTCTTTTTTCCTCTCTGTATTCATATATTCCACGGTTCTATGATTTACTGGTATGCATGCTTTCATGCAGACTTTAGTGAGCCCTTGTTTGACCATTTTGAGCAAGAATGTCGAATTTCAGAATTCATCTTTTTGTACTCAAATTTGAGTTGGCTTGCTGGCCTCTCTGAGAGGTCAGGAATTAATGAAGCATGACGGACATTTTTCTGTGCAGGAATGCAAGTAAATAGCTATCATTTGACTATTTAAAAGAAATAATACGGCTTGTCAATTATTTCAGTTTTTCTTGATATACAGGAAATTGAAGTGCTAATTAACAGCACTAATAATGATATTTTAGCATGAAAAACATTCTATCATTAAAGAGCTTCTCCATAGTGGTGTTATCCCTAACAGGAAAATGATTTTGCCAATTACCAACACTGTCACGGATAGTGGTCTGATAAATTAATCTTTTTTTTTTTTCCAAATTTAAATTTTTTTTACCAGTGATTGCCATTTGATTTACTGGTAAGTGAGACTGGAGAGATAAAATGGCTCCTGGGGAGGACAGCATGCTCCATTTTGTTTTTTTTTGTTTTTTTTTTACCTTAACCATACTGGACTTTCGCTTCCACTACTGCCAATTCCTATCTAGGCCTTTGTCTGCACATCATCTTGAGAAATTTACCACCCAGCTTTGTCTGGCATCAGCTCCACAAGATCCTCGCCAGAGCTGTCAGGAGTCTTCCATCAAACTGCTGTTTCCTGTCAAGCTGGCAAGCAAATTAGCTACTGCCACTCTTTCTGCCACTCTCCTCACATCCTAGGTCCGGAACATAGGCTATCACTCACCTTACAGTTAGTTGCCCACATTAAATTCCTTCAACTCCATTGTCCTTGCTATGTTCAAGAAGCCACCTGATACCAACTTGCTTTCGCTCCCCTTTGCCCAAAGCCACACCAGCAGCTTATGTTTAGCCTGGCAAACCTTGTTTCGTTCTCGGCTGGTTGGCTGTGATTTAACCATTTAACTAAACAACTTTTTTTTTAACTTAAAGAACCGCCATGAACAAAGAATACCTCGTTGGAATACCTGGCTCTCAACCTGCCTGGTGCTGCATCACTCCAAATCAAATTTATCGACCAAATTCCAAAATAGGCTGCTTTCATCTGGTTGTTGTTACTATTCCCAAATTAATGGTGTTACTTTGCACTTTTTCTTAACCAACTGAATTTTATTTAAGTTTATTTAGAATTTTTAAAATCAAATATATTTTATTTATTGTTCTACATTTCAATGCCAATGTTCAGTGTACTTGTCAATTTAAAGTACTTGCTCTTAAAAATGATATATTCAAATTATTATGCCCTAACATCATAACATGAGCAGCATAAAAAAAAAAACAATACTACAATTTATCGTGTTAGTTTCTGGCAAAATATATCATCCTAAAAATGTGTTACCGTTACAGGGCTATCAAATTTAATGTGGAAATAGCAGCGGATGATAAGATGAAAAGTTTGACTGACACCTTCTTCTTTCAAAACTCAGAACCTCCTCTTACATCGAGCACTTTAAGGGCCAGCAAGTTTTGAGGAAGCCTTGTCTTGTGATATTTATTGTGTTTTAGGTTGACCAGATTGTTAATCATTTGCCAGTCAGTATTGCCTAACAAGACTGGTAACAATAAAAAAAAAAGGGAACCTGTAAAAGTGCGATGTTAAATGCCACCCACGAAAATATGTGTGCATCTAACTTTTGTGCTGGTGCACCAAAAAACCCCCAAACAAAACCCCAAAAAGTTAATCTGGAGCTCGGATACCGTACAGAAGACCTAAGCAAATGGGCAGCTTTTTTTCCCTGATACGCTGACCTGTCTTCTGTTAAATTGGGTTATTTTTTTGGATCTGGCCATAACTGAACTGATAATAAAAACCATCTCTGTTAATATGTACGTGCACTCATTTCACAGAAGCACGATTGCAGAGAGGGAATTTCCTTATTCCTGTTCCTGTTTATCTAGTGTCTATGTGCTATATATCTGTCTAATGAAGTTGTACTGCGGAAACCACCTCTAGATTTTTAGTTTGCTGCACAGATGGCCACACTTTCTTTGAGCAAAATTGAGTTTTCTGTGTTGCAATGGTATCAGTCTCCATGTGATCGTTTCACGTGTGCATTGTATGGCACTTCATGCACACAATGGTTTGTTGTGCACAAAAAAAAGAAAAAAAAAGTCATGGGATAATATTTGACACATATCTTGGAAGAATACACTCATTGACTGAGCTCTACAAGTTGATACTATTAGGGCAAAGGTGGACCCGTTATGAAAGTAGTGCACTCATACTTAATGCTGTGCAAATGAAAAATAATTACAATTAAATTGGTTCTTAAGACTTTCTACACCCAATACCAACTACAAAAATGCATAACCCTCCAAGTACCACCATTTTGACAAAATGAAAACACATTAGCCGTAGTTGGCCGAAGCATTCATCAAAAATGAGGCAGAAGTTTTATTCCTAAAAAGTATGTTCAGTATTTTTGTTTGCGCATTAACACTCTGCTGAAATATAGAAATGTAAAAACTGTACTTCAATAAGCATTCAATTAAAATATATTACACATTAAAGTTAGAAATTTTAAAATATAATACATGTTTGAAAATAACATAAAATCAAATATCATCAAATGCAAATTCTGGTCAATTATTCATCGTATATAGCGCCAACCCATGAGAGAAGTTGAAGAAGTTATTAAAAGATCAACTGAACCCAACGTGAGCAAGGATGAACTCCTGCAAATGTATTGTACTTAAATGTTAGGAAATGTACTGTACTGTTCTGGATTAAAAAAAAAAAAAAGACAACACTAGAGCATTATGTACATTTTGATCATTCAATTCAGTCATTCTTCTGCACAGCATTTGAGGGAGCTGGCATACCAAACTTGGAGAATCACTGCACTCTGATATCTGTTACATGTATTTCTAGTGCTTAAAAAAATGGGGTGGGAGTGGGGATATTCCCCGAAAGCATCTGATTCACATATATACATCTAATAATTGAATTTAAAATGGGCGGGCCGGTGGACCAGTGGTTAGTGCGTCGACCTCATAGTGCAGAAGTACTGGGTTCAATTTCCTGCGTGGGTTTTCTCCGGGTACTCCGGTTTCCTCCCACAAAAACATGCATGGCAGGCTGATTGAACACTAAATTGTCTCTAGGTGTGAGTGTGAGCGCGGATGGTTCGTCTCTGTGTGCCCTGCGATTGGCTGGCAACCGGTTCAGGGTGTCCCCCACCTACTGCCTGAAGACGGCTGGGATTGGCTCCAGCGACCCTTGTGATGATAAAGCGGATCGGAAAATGGATGGGTGGATGAATGAATTTAAAAATGTGAAATGTAATTGGCTTAGGCATGTATGCACGTGGACCCAGGGAACATGCTTTATTTTATTTTATTTTTTTTTATTTTGGTGCTGCCTAGAATAAAAATCAATGTTGGTCAAGTTATTCTTTGTTGTAAGTTGATCTATAGTTGTTACTTTTTTCTTTTTTGTGTCAATGTTAATAAGGATGCCATTTTATGCAGAGGTGTTACAATTTAATGGACAAATGGCCCTATTTATGGTCGCGGCAGAGAGTTGGGGGGGCACAAAATATTTACTTCTTCCTTAAGAGGCTCCCGCTCGGGGGTGTAACTGAAAATAATTGAGAATCACTGGCTTAGGCAATGTTAAAAAAAAACCAAACACTCCAGCCAGATCACATTGCAGTGAGATTGTTCAGAAATATTTGCATATAGAATCAGTACAGCAAGTGCCCAATAGTGTTAAAGAGAATCCTCAGTCAAATCTTAAATCACCCTCCATTTATCTCATGCAACCGTTTGCAAGCGCCAACTTTGCTACACATCTACTGACACAAGAATACTGTATACCAGGAAGGATTTGTCATTCCATTTAAGATAAGATAAGATAAGATATCCTTTATTTGTCCCACACTGGGGAAATTTACAGCCTTCAGCAGCAAGATTGAGGGTAGAAAGAAGAGAAAAGAAAACACAGTTCAATTAAGTGCAATATAAATATAAATATGGATAAGGTCAATAAGTTCAATTAAGTGCAATATAAATACAATAGTCACATTACAATTCACATTTGTTGTCATATCATTTAAATAATTTTGTGATATATTTATTTATTCATTTTTTATTCAGCAGCCTGACAGCAGTCGGTAGGAACGAGCGGCGGTATCTCTCCGTCTTGCAACGCGGGTGTAACAGTCTCTGACTGAAGGAGCTACCGAGTGCTGTCAGGGCGGGCTGGAGGGGGTGGGAGGGACTGTCCAACATAGCTTTTAGCTTAGCTAGCATCCTGCTGTTGCCCACCTCCTCCAGAGTGTCGAGGGAGCAGCCCAGGACAGAACTAGCCTTCCTGACTAGTCGCTCCAATCTCTTCCTGTCCCGGGCCGAGATGCTGCCTGACCAGCAGACAATGCCATAATGGATGGCCGAGGCCACCACCGAGTTATAGAAAGTCTTAAGGAGTGACCCCTGAACCCCAAAAGACCTCAGTTTCCTGAGTAGGAAAAGTCTGCTCTGACCTTTCCTAATCAGGGTGTCCGTGTTAGTCGACCAGTCCAGTTTGTTGTTGAGAAGAACACCCAGGTACTTGTAGGAGGTCACCCTCTCTATGTCCATACCCTGGATGTTCATCAGTGCTGGTGAGGACTGTTGCCTGCAGAAATCCACAACCAACTCCTTAGTTTGCCTAGGGTTGATCTGGAGTTGATTCTGCTGGCACCAGTCCACAAAGTCCTT
>NW_017842059.1:3026647-3026804 GCF_001891065.2 Hippocampus comes
GTTGTGAGCAGGTCAAAAGAGGAGGGGGAGGAGAAGAAGTCGTCAGTGAGAGTGGGTGCAGCTGGTGGTTGGGGGAAGGGACAGACGTCTTGTCGAATCGGTTGAAAAAACTGTTCAGTTCATCTGCCCAGTCCTTGTCCTTCTCAGTCAATGTCTT
>NW_017842059.1:3027112-3044183 GCF_001891065.2 Hippocampus comes
TCAATGTCCTCCCCATGAACCTCACTGAAGAGCTCCCACCTGGTTGAGTCGAAGCAGTCCCGCAGAGCCTCTTCAGCCTCCGTGGACCATCTTCTGACCATGCAGGTCACAGCTGGCTGCCTGTGCACCAAGGGTTTGTACACAGGCTCGAGAAACACCAAGTTGTGGTCTGCTCTTCCAAGAGGGGGGAGGGGGAGGGGTTTATATGCCTCCTTGGCGTGTCTGCTTCTTTTGTCACCACTCCACCAGTTTGCATAACAGGACAACTTCAGGCTATACTTGATGGAATGTCAACATGATGATGCATTCTGGTTAGGCATAAGAAGCACTATCGTTTAGCATTGATTTGAAAATTATTAGCACACAATTATTTTGCCACATGTACAGTGTAAATGTAGTTTTTAAACATGCCGTATTTGTGTGTGTGTGTGTGTGTGTGTGTGTGTGTGGCTTTTTTTTTAAAACTTCTTTTAGGATTGTTTAAAATATAGTACGTGTTTCTGTTTAAAGGTGCTCACTCCTGGACTTATTCAGCTAATTTACCCGATAATTTTAGAAGGCATCTTGGCCTCTGTCGTCCGTGATAACAGTGCTGCCTGCCCTTTTTCAAGGATCGGATACAAATATAACCAACTTTTCAGACACAAGACAATATAATACAACAAATTCTACTTCATCAACATACTCCAAGAGTTTACTTATTAAAAAAGGTTTGTAGTGGCAAAGGGGTCTCGCAGTTGAAAATATGCCATCCATAGCATGTGTAATGTGGTCCGTGCTTTAAACAATAGAAATGAATACAAGACAAAAAATAAAGGACTGCAGGATGACATTTGAGCTCCAATGTTTGAGTTGGCCGCCGTCACTGCAATTGTACAAGTCATCCAAATGGTGGCAGTCATGCTTTCTAAAAGACAGCGATCTGCTCTGCTTCACTCAACAGGAACATTTAGTGACAAACTAACCTTTGCAAAAGTCTCATTTCTAAATTGTTGTTCTGCATCAAATCTTTTGCAAAGTCAATAGTGCAGTGAAGAAAATGTCATGGAGCTTTGATCATAACTATTGAAGATGATTGTTGTGCATGACAATGGTACACTTCTTCAAAATAATAATTGCTCACCCGTGTTTGTGGGTAGGGACAATATCACAGCCTCCACCGTAGCAGCAGAGATTAATAATGTCAGCACTCACCGCAAGAACCAGGTTTTGCAGCAAACAGCCGATAAAGACTCTCAATCTCCTTGCACCGTACTATTATGTGAACCTCCCACTAATCTTTAAACTCCTTGAACATAAGTTGTGTTTTTTGGCTTCTGGTTGCTGGGAAAAGTTGTGCAAGTTGGTCTCAGTACAGTATCTCAACTTTAGATATGTCCCATCAAGCATCCAATGTGTTACAAAAATCTAATTTTGTAATTGCGGCCTATTGGATAAATAAATCAGAAAAACAAATGAGTACTTTTTTGCAGGTCGTGGATGCTATCATTAAAGCTCTTATTTCAACAAAAGAAAATGGCTTAATGGGGAATATCTTCATACGCTTTTTGCACTGAAATGCACAAGCCAGCAGGAACAAAATAAAAGAATAGCCCGATGCTGATTTTTGTGAAATATGAGCTTGTCAACACATGAACACAGCCGAGTTGCATTCAGTCCAACCGCTGGAAGCACACACTGCTAACGTGATGTATTGATGTACCAGCTATGTCGGCCAAAGATATGTCAAATCAATCACCGGCCATCCGTTTAGGTATATACTGTCGAGAAATAGTTGATATTTTCTTTGTCCTCTAAAACAACAAACAGTGTCTTACTTTCAGTACTCATAGAAATGCCATTGCACGGTTTGTATCACTGCAGAACATGGAGTAACAACTTTTACCTCTTGCTTTCTTTTGCAGTCTGTTTTGACAGCAGGACTGAGTTTCATCAGCCCTGTTTTGTTTTGGTTAACATTGCCCTCATGAGACAGATATTTGAGCAATGAAATTACATCAAGTCAGCCATTTCTTTTCAATCATCCAATCGCTTGATCATCCCCCATCACCATCAATACTTTGCTCTCATTCACACAATAAGAACATGTTATTCATTGGGAACTAAATGAAGCTCATTTACGACGCTGTGCAATCGGTTTCCAGGTCACCAAATAGAATGTACTCATATTTAGTCATTTTTAAGATAACCATAAGTGATATGCCAGAATGGTGAAAGGGACAGTGATGGGGGCGATGAAGACTTAGCCAATATGAGATATGGAAAATCTATTAACCTCCTGTGACCAGCTAGCCAGGCATGACAGATTGCTATGTCCCATTTTATGAAGTGCGTGTGTGAGTGTGTGTGTCCGACCAGTCAAAGCAAAAGACAAAGTTGTATATGAAATCAATTTTTTGTTGTATATTTATGATTAACTTCCACTCTTAGTAGCAACTATTGTCAAACTCTTTGGCTGACATATTTTTTAACGTTCTTTTTTTTTTTTCCTGTCTGCCATTCCCCCTCATGTCATGCAAAATGTGTATTTGGTGAGGGTAAACACTATGCATGTGTTTTCGGCTGCACAATGTTGTTGTGCATCAGTGACCTGTGGGCTAATCCGCCTTGTGCTACAGAAGCTTTTCTATTAATAAATTACTTGATAATTATATTAGTTTGAATCTGCTGGGCTTTCTTTTGTTGCACTATCTCTGACATGCAGCCTTGGGGATGTTTGTTCAGCCCACATATCCCTTGAATTGTCTCTCATCGGCTAAAATTAAAGACAGACCCACACATACAATTCATCTACTTTTCACTTTTTCAGAATATCTCTATTTTTTTGCAGTACATTTAGCTCAATCTTCTGTATGCCTGTATTCTATTGGCTCTACACTTAATGTTTTATTCATTCTGGTTTTTAGAGGGATGAATCAAGCTCATTCTCCTATTTAATATTTGCACACTTCCACACTTTCCCTGGCCATGTCACATGTTTATTTCATTGAAAAAAATGCCCCTCAAACTAAAAGATTAAACATTTTGTGACATAACTAAAAGACACGGTGAAGCATGCCAGTGTGATTATTTCCATTTTAGATTGGGGGAGTACAGATACCATGTGCTGTATTGGGCTGATTAAGACCTTACTTCAAGGTTTCGACCGCTTGCTTCTGATACCAGTCATCGAAATCAATTACTGGCGCCTTCTTTTGGCCAATCCCACTATCATGAAGTTAATGTTATGCATGGCTTACAGAATGTTTTTCTACATGAACGTCATCCATGTCAGTACTCTCAAATATCCACTGAGATCCAGTTTCTGTAAGTGCATACTGTATACAGTATGTTTATTCACCTCATTCTGACACCTCATGAGCTTTTGAACGAAAAAGGTCCGTGCCTTCCAGTGTAGCAAAACCGACGATTTGTTTACATGGAAACTGTTTGTGCAAGTCCACTTTCTATGACAGTTACAGACTTTAACAATGTCGGAACGCCAGCTGGATCTTAGAAGAGAGAACATTTCAATCTCGCTTCCTGCTAATGTAGCTGAGAAGGAGGATGACATAAAAAAAAAAAAAGAGGCCAGGGACAAGGTACAGTCACGTGTTGACTTTCTGAACTATGTCGCTTCAGACGAGAGGCAATGAGCAATATGAAAAGCTTGAAGGCAGATCAGTACCATGAAAAAAAACTCTTACTGTCCACAAAATCCAAAATATTGTGGCGATCCTTCATGTAATTTCAGAGGTTGACAAATACATGTCGTGTCTTTCTCTCTCTCTCTCACACACACACACACACACACACACACACACACACACACACACACACACACACACACACACACACACATGCACACACAATACCTGATGTTATTGTGGCACTTGGCACCTGTGACTCTTCTCCAGATTGCAAGCACATTAGCACAAAGTTCAGTGTCAGTGTGGCACCGTGCTTTGTACACAAAATGAAACGGAGCACAGGTACAACGTTGAGGGGGGTCTCTTCAAACGATTCTCAGACTCGTTCTTCTGTCTTCCTCATTTTGCTGAAAGCACAACAATACCGTCTCCTCGTCCATGTTGCCATTTCAAAACATTGTTCGTGGCCTCACAAATTCAACTTCTTCGGCTTGTTAGTATGCCCGCCCACAGCGAACAAGTTCCCAAGCTGTGCAAGATATTGTATAATGCAAGGGGGGTAATGAATGTTTCGAAAAGGGGGTGAAAAAAAAAGTTCAAGTAAACCGCATCGAGAAAAAAAAAAATCTTACTGGAAGTCACGCGCATCCTCCTTTTTCCATTAGAGCCCCCAGTAATGAGATGAATAAGGTTTGTATTAATGCTTAGTGTCTTGCGACCAGTGTTGACAATATCGGTCGTTAAGTCAGTGGTTCTTAACCTATGTTCGATCGAACCCCAGGGGTTCAGTGAATCAGTCTCAGGTGTTTGACAGAGCCTCTGTCATGGGGGTTAAGACCACCAGACTCAACATGTCAATTACCGGTAGTTATGATACCCACTTGGCCATCACTGGCTGGTTCTGTGCACAGTTAAAAAAAGTTATAATTTATACTTCTACTAATTGTGTTTACTTTTTTTGTTTTTTAATAAATGCGTTTGTAAAAAAAATCATATTTTTATTTTTCACTAATGAAGGGCTCAGTGAATGTGCATATGAACTGATTGGGTTCGGGACCTCTAACAAGGTTAAGAGCCACTGCTTTCAGTATAACAGCATGACTAAAGGGGTGTTCACATGGCACACATTTGCATCGGTGCTGCACCGACGTATTTTGTTGCGATATATCTTACATCGGAGCAAATTTTGTAGGGCGTTCACACGTAAAAAGCTGCTGACTAAAGCGAAGCGTGTGTACCCCGGTGCAGCCCCACTTGCATTCATACGGCAGTGTCTGCGGCCGTGCAATACAATAGTATTAATATGGAAATAAAACAAAGAGCTGTCGTGTTGGTTCTTTTTAAAACATACACTTTATTAATTTGTTTAACTCAAGCAACTACAGGCACGTCCTTCTCCTTCTTGGTCTCTGTGCCTTCTGCTCAAGAGGCGTTCAATGACCGCCCCCGAAAACGTAAATCAACGATGACTTCAATGACACTCAGAAAAGCAAACATAATGCGCCAAACAGAAAATCAAGAGAGGAAATCACAAAATAAATTCTAGGGAGCGCGGGGAGGGGGGGCGGTGTGAAGACACAACAGAGGAACAAACTACACAAACAACTCTGAGACAGTCCAGTCTCCTACAAAAGGAAAGATGACGGAAGTACAACAGAGCACGAAAGCGATGCATTCTACCCGTATGTAATCAACTCTTCTCATGCGTAGCGAGTCTACCCCTGTAGCGTTCACACGTCCCATTTTACATCGATACTGCCTCGCAAATGAGCATTTTTGCTTCGGAGCAAATTTTTAAACCACCTCCTTGATCAGGGTTAAATTTGCTCCGGTTTAAGCTGTTTTCAGGGGCTACAATGGTGCAGCCCCGCCCGGTGCTGCACCGGAGCAAAAGTTGCCGTGTGAACACCCCTAATTTGAAATTATAATTGATGTTTTGCGAGTAACATGCCCCACAATGTTTGCTCCCAAAATGTATATGTTTATTTGCTAACTCTCTATGTGGCTGCCAGAGCATTCTTTTCCCATGCTCAATAATGCGCAATTTCTATAACTGTATGTATGCTTACATCATTTCTAGTAATACTTAGGGTTGTCACATTACCAAAATGTCTATGCATATTTGCTTCACTTAATTTGAGTGTTTGATGAGTTCACACAATTACCTCCTTTCATCTACTGCTGAAAATACAATGCCGTTATTACTCAATGCGTTAATAAGGTCTATTTTTCCTGTTGCATGCAACACAGGCAACACTACTTGGATCTACTTATGTATTATACAGAGTGCCATACTCAGCTATCGTCTTTTTTGTGCTTATATGTACCTATATTTTGTAATATGAATGGTATTTTTCCCCTGGATGATTTGTATTTTATTCAGTTTTATTTAGTTTTATTCAGGTTTTTTTTTGGGGGGGGGTATTTTATTCTGTTATATTTTATTAACCTCAATTGTGTGATGCTCTTTGGCGGGCGTATTCATAACCCAATAACTTTGGCTCAGTCACATTGTTTTTAAGATGTCTGTTACTTTTTTTGTCTGTCATTCACTGCAAAGATGTTATATCTCGTAAAATTCAGCATTGCTACAACCTGCTCAATACCACATACTTGTCCTAAAAAAAAAGAATGAATTCGGCATCATAGATAAAGTATGGAGTTTTGTTTCCTGCATGCCAATACCATCTAGTAAAGAAATACTATGCCCAAGTCATCACCTTAATGTATTCTAACTGTATTGGCTCTGTTGAATGTATTGGAAAAGGAATGTCTGATTATAATCTTGAATCCTGGCTCACGTAGTCGAGGAAGGCTTGTGTCTCAGTGCAAACTATGTGAGACAACGTGCATTGGGGAAGAACATTGACTCAAAAATGGATAAAGTTGCTTTTAATTTAATTTTATGTTTTTGTCTTTTCTGGCAAACTCGATTTGTTCAACATGCTGTTTGTTTGATTCAAACGTGTGCATTAGTCACACTCGTTTTCCTTCTTTCCCAATTTACAGCCACCAAAATGTCACCTTTTCCAGAATTGGCGCATGTTCCTGACACCATCACCAAACTGCTAAATTGTTGACCTCTCTCTTGCTCTCCTCCATCCTTTCTATTCCTATATAGCATATTTTCCACATCCTTCTCAGTCCTCCTCCCTTCTTTTATTTACCCCTCTTTAGCCACTACATACTGTAGATGTCTGCCTGTGAGGCCTTCTTTTGTGTTTTGCTTTTCTCATTTTCTTTTTTGATTAAGGGGTGCTACCATGGCCCTAGCACAGACCACGCCTTCAGTAACATGTCCTGTCTTCAACGGTTACCGAGTCAGGGAATGAGATGGTGTGATGAAGTGCAGTGGATTTGGGTGACATGTTGAGATGTTCGCTTTTAAAAATGGTTTGCCAGACCATTGATTATGTGTTTTCCATGATAGGCAGCATGACGTTTAAATGATTTATGTTCACGGTGATTGAAGAGTGCCTCATATTCTATCCATGACAAGTGCTAAATGTGAATTGTAATCCAAACAATCTATCATACGCAGGGGGAAAAAAAAGTCACTGTCTTTTCATTGAGACATAACATATTGTTGGTATTTTTTCTCAGGTTAAGGTTGATCTAAATTTCAAAAATTCATTGTATCCATATCGATGTATCATTTTGTTTACAATTTTTGAGAGCATAATAAACATATTTTAAACCGTAATCTATGAAACAATACCTGCTTTTTATGAAAAAAAATATTTCACAGGCATTTACTGTGTCGATGCATCTTTAAAAAAATGCTACCTTTATTTCAGCAGTTTCATTCAAAAAGTAAAATACGGATTCATTGAACACATTGGAAAATACCAGGCCACTTATGTAATTACTATATGTTTTTTTATTGTTACTTATATGCTGTTATTCAATTTTAAGTTCATTAGATGTAAGATATTGTCATTACAATTACAAAAATAAAATCATTAAACATCACTTCCTATGTTTAGTGAGTCGATCAAATAAGTTGCGCTTTTTTGATCCATCCATTATCCGAGCTGCTTATCCTTATGTGGGTCGCGGGCGTGCTGGAGCATATCCCAGTTGTCTTCGGGCAATAGGCGAGCTACACCCTGAACTGGTTCCCAATCGCAGGGCACACATAGAAAAACAACAATTCACACTCACTACACATTTGGCCAATAAGAGTGTTCCATTAACCTACCATGCATCTGAAATAATTTAATAAATGTGATGATGATAATAATAATAATTTGATGAAAATTACAGTAACTAATGAAAATGTATTTGGGTGGTTCAGATTTATTTGGAAAAATTAAGACATGAAGCTTGACAGGACAAAAAGGATGGTACCCATAACTTAATATTTTGCTACACACAATCTTTTGAAACGATCAGAAAATTAATTATGAAACACTGATGAACAATTCTGCACCTATGCATTCATTCGTCATGAGCAAACTGTACCCACTGCCTCTGGAGTTGGAGTTCTCTCTCTTGACTGAATGTTTCAGCTTCATCCATAGCCCTTCAATCGGTTCCGATAAAATGGGCAGACCCTTAGGTTTCCGCATTTTTATGATTTTTTTTTTTTTCTTCAATTCAATTGAACCAGCAATGTTGTCCCTGTTTGTCAAGGAGGCAAAAACACTTTGCCAAATGTGGAAAATAATTGAAACCACAGTTAATGCTTAAAATGTGGAGAGTGCATTTGAATGGTTTAGCAAGAGAAAGCAAATGCTCCAGACTCCTTAAAGAGACCATGGGTTGAATATAAAAATGTGTGTGCTTACCGGTGTGTGCATGCACATGGCTGTGTGTGTGTGTGTGTGTGTGTGTGTGTGTGTGTGTGTGTGTGTGTGTGTGTGTGTGTGTGTGTGTGTGTGTGTGTGTGTGTGTGCACACACACACTACACACAGAGGCCTTGTTAGTTATTGATTCCATTTAATAATCCTTAACCACAGTCAACTCCCTTGAGAGCATTTATCTTTCACTTTCGCTCTGTCTCTCTGCCTCCTACAATCCTCCCCTTATGTCTCTTTTACGCTCTGCCACTATTTTATCTGTCTGTATTTCTTTTTTTTTTTTGCTCCTGGTGTATCTCAGCTATACTCTTTAGTACCTACAAGGTCATGGTAAAGTGGGGTTAAAGATGAACACTAAATCCCCGCAGTAAGGGATTTAAATTCCGGGCAAGTGCCTTTGTTTTCATGCACTTGACTCAGTGGTGTCTTGAAGGCTTGAGATACTGTAATACGCCGACATAGTCCAAGTGACTAACTTGGAAAAGTTTGTTTGTTTTGTGACCCATTGCAACCGGTTACTTCATGTTACAAGTAGATTTGTCAACAGAAACATGCTAATACAGTAATTAACCCTTTCAGTGTGACTGGTTAGCTAGTCGGGCTCACAGGTGCAGGGTTCGATTCCAGCTCTGGCCTTCCTGTGTGGAGTTTGCATGTTCTCCCCGTGCCTGTGTGGGTTTTCTCCGGTTTCCTCCCACATTCCAAAAACATTCGTGGCAGGTTAATGGAACACTCTGAATTGTCCCTAGGTGTGAATGTGAGCGCGAATGGTTGTTCGTCAACATGATGTCCACGGGTATGTCCAGAAGTGTGTGACGCCACTTGAAAGCTATCTTCTAGTGTGAAGTCACCCTAATGCTTTGTGCACACTGGACAAAAAATAAGATGGGACATAGCGTTCCTCGCGTGAATTTGCCCGCAGGTGTTCATTTGTTCATTCGCATGTACCTCGCGCCACGTTTCAGAGAAGAGGTGGGTCATTACCTGTTTAAATATGACATAGCAACCACGGATGATTTATTCTTTTTGTTTCACCAGTCTCACCAGCTAGCGATCCATCAAAAAGCACACAGCTGCTTGCGAGTTTCACAACCTACTCGACGTCGATGTCTGCGGCTTGCAGCACAACACGAGGTTGTCCTGTGAGACGTCCGCTTTCCATTCCTTTCAGTGCGTTATTGAGCTGCTTTTCTACCCAGTTTAACTTATCTTAAACTTGAATTTGTTTCTGTAACATTCTCATCTCAAACTGGTATTCGTCTTATTCCTAGTTAGCCGCTTTAAACTCCGAAATGCACAGCCATGAACCAATTGTTTTTTTATTATGTTGCATGTTGAAATGCTAGCTACTGAAGTAAAGGCTGTGAAAGCCATTTTGATAATGCCTCGTATTTTTGATACGAAAAATGCATCGCTGCACAATGAAAATGTTTCGAGATGATAAAGTACAATTTGCTGCTATACACATACGAAATAAAATTTGTTGACGATGTAAAAAAGGAAACGGATCGTTTTTGTGTTTTAAAGTGAAATGCAGCGTTGTCTGTATTGACTCTATGTGGTAACACTTTGCGCTAATGGGTAAAAACCTGTCCGCCGTAGCATAAGACATCAGTAAGAGAAATTCAGCCATGCATCTTGCAGAAAATTGGTATATTGATTTACAGGACCATCATTTTCATTTTGTAGAGACACAATTGTTCACATAATGAGCATTTGAGTGAGGTTCAAGATGGAGTCATCTCTGATTCTGAAGCCCTCTTCTCCATGTTCATTAAACTCGATGATTCTGAATCGTTATGTTAGTTTTTCTGATGGATGGCCGTGCCCGAATGAGCCGAGACCACCGGAATTGCAGAAAATTGAGCACGGCTTGTATTGTATTATCCGAAAAACACACTGTGAATTACCTCCAGCCCTTAGTTGTGAATGCTTTTTCAAAATCTCAAACATATTAAATGATCGATGAAAAAAAAAATAGATATACATCACTGAGCAAATGAGGGTATAGAAATGAATGCAAACAATAGAATTGAAGGAAGTAGAAAGCCATAAGGAGTGAGAACAATCAGGCGTACAGTCTCTGTCGCTCCCTTTGAGTCATTTTGCTTTATTTCCTCTCTACCCGATGCAAGCTCCTTTATTCTGTCACTCTCTGCTCTCTTTATTCTGATGTCAGCGCTCTTTTCATATGTATACCGGTAATTGAATCGATAGCAACTATCCAGGCTCTCACAGTAATAAGCAATACAATTGGCACTGAATTTACACAAAATTATGAAACATACTCTGGGTTCCATCTATCGTTTTGTAGTATCACCTAACACATGGACCGTTTACTGGAGCTGCAGCCTTATACCCCTCTCGAATCTTATGTGTCTTTCACTCAAACATAGCATTTATCATCACTGTCACCCATTCTATAAGCTGTTATTTGAAAGGCAGTTTCTCAAGCTTCTCAAGATTTATTTGGCCCCGACTGCACGTCAGATAAACCAATAATGAGTGCAGCAATTTTACCCCAAACATCACACTCCTGTGGGCCATTAACACAGACCCTTAATTCAGTTATCATGGTTCACACTTAAGTGAAGATCATTTTGTTGCAACTGTGTTCCGGACCGGGGCGGTCCAGGGCTCGACTGGTGAGCACGTCGACCTCATAGTGCAGGGGGTGCAAGGTTCGACCTTCCTGTGTGGAATTTGCATGTTCCCTCCATGGATGCTTGGATTTTCTCCGGGTACTCCGGCTTCCTCCCACAATCCAAAAACATGCTTGGCAGGTTAATGGACTACTCTAAATTGTCCCTCGATGTGAGTGTGAGCACGGGTGGTTGTTCGTCTCTGTGAGCCCTGCGATTGGCTCGCAACCGGTTCAGGGTGTCCCCCCGTCTACTGTCCAAAGACAGCTGGGATAGGCTCCAGCACACCCGCGACCCTTGTCAGGATAACCGGATTCGAAAATGGATGGATGTCTGGACAGATGTGTTCCGGACTAGAAACTTTGAATTATTGCTTTTGTCTTTGTTCCCACTAAATATCTTGGAGTACACCTTAAAAAAATCATCTGGATTAAGTTATTCCACTTTGTTTGGACAATGTTTATGGCGTATTGTGTGACAAAAAGCAGTAATATGATCGACTAATTTACACACATTTATTGTGTTTTTGTTTTTTTTCATCCTGCTGAGCTATCATGAAGAATTTCTAAAATACATCGAAAAAGAGTCTAGAATTTCTTTGAGATTTAGATATGCCATGACACATCAAGACGTCTGAGTCTGATGCCGATTTACCTTGTTATACATTTCTGATTTGACAACGCAGGCCTGTTTTCATGTCCATTGTAACATTTGTAGGCACACGAACACACACTCACTCAACTGACCCGAATCACAACAGAATTTGCTCACAGGCAGATAGAGACCACCTCTTCAGTTGATCTCAATCAGATTTTTGCGCACCACGATTTCGATTATAATGTTCACACTTGACCAAACATATTGCGCGTCCATATGTGTTGTTTTATTTGTTTGTTTTAGTTCATCCACAGTAGATGCTGCACAAGATTGTCGTTTTTGTGTTTGCCACTTGGACCCCGTGTATAAAAATATTGTGCTCAGTTCTTCGAGTCGAGTGAACAAGACCAAATAGGGCCATGATGGTGGGAAGTATTAAAATCAGTGGACCTTAAAGTTGACGTGATGAGCCTCTTAATTACCACAGCAAGCAGGCAAGAAAGAACAAGATCGGGATAGAATGGACACTGCTTTTAGTGAAAACTCTGAACAAAGAAAGCATTGCGAGAAAGATCAGTTAGAGAGCAACCACGGCGAACACGTTTTCGAAAGCATGCTTATGAGGCAGGAGGAGATAATGTTGGAAGGAAATGCATGGATTGTGTTTGGGAGTGTGTGCCAAGTGTTACACAAACATACTGTACAAACATTTAGTGACAATTTATGGGTAGAACAACTGACCCGTGATGAGAAAAACAAATCATGTCTTTGGGAATGTCAGAATACAGGTAAATTTGGGTGTGTGCGTGTGAGTATTTGCACTTGCGCACATGCATGTTTTGAAACACCACAAGAGATTGAGAGGGATCAGGAGAGAGTGAGAAAGGCTTCACACTGTAATTCAGCTCTCTGGCTGTGATGTATTGGAAGGAGGTGGGGAGCCAGCGGTAATCATGCACACCCTGCTGTTTTTTCATCTCTGATCTCACTGCCTCCATGTTGGGAGCAGCATCTTGTGCGCTAATACGCGCAAGCACAGCCACACTCGTGCACGCTTAGTCACAGTTGTTCTCTCTGGAGTGAGTCCCTTACAGGAGCTCATCATTAGGCACCGTGGCAGAACAATCATCACTTTGCTCTCTGTACATTTTCATTCGAAAAACCATTTTGCTCCGACAATAAATGAGTTTAAAATAACGCACCACCTTTTGAGCTTTTTGATTTTGATCCTCAATGTGAAGGTCATAAATTCATTAGCTCTTTTTATGGCCGGAAAAAAAAAAATGGATATGCTTTGTACTATTAAATGTGAGATTGCTCAATTCAGAATTGTCTGAACAGTTGAAGGTATAATTTTCTCCCCTGCCAATCCTAAAGCTACTGTTGACCGATTGTTCCTGCCAATCTGCTGATACAAAAATATATTTTAAAAAAACCACTCATAGTGTCATTCACTATTAGAAATGGCAGATCAAATAAAAAATGTGACAAATTGGGAAATAATTTTCACCGGGTTGGGAAGCCCTGCTTTGAATTAAAAAAAAAAAAAATAATAAGACCCTCACGCATTCAGGAGCGGCATGGAAAATCTCCAACCCTGCCAGTCCTGCACTGGCACAACTTAGAACGATGTGATTTAGAATCGAAAAAATGGTACCGTTTGAATTCCTTTGAATAGGTGCTAGGCTGTAACGATCCCAATCGATCCGTACCACAGGGAGTTTTTCAGACTTTTGACCATGCAGCTGAACAGGACAGGTAGCAGAAAAAAAATACCGTATTTTCTGCACTATTAGGTGCTTCGGAGAATAAGGCGCACCTTCAATGAATGGCCTGTTTTAAAACTGCTTTCATATATAGCGCACACAGCAGGCATAAGGCGCGTAGAATAGAAGGTACAATTGTGGCTGCGGTTTCGTGATGCATCAACTGCTGGAAATATGCTAAAGGGAATACAATGCAATACGAAATAATACAGCTTTAATTACCGTATCGGCCCGAATATCAGACGGCCCTGATTATAAGACGACCCCCTCTTTTTCAAGACTCAAGTTTGAACAAAGACTTTTTGAACACCAAATTCATTTTTATACAGAAAATGGTATAATGTCTAGACCCCGAATATAAGACGACCCCCACTTTTTCAGTCTTATTTCAATGCAAAAAAACACTGTCTTATATTCGGGCCAATACGGTATGTAGAGCTTTCACAAGCGCTGCAGCTGAAATAAAGCGCACATCCAAGAAATCAGAATATTAATCCATATATAAGGTGCATCGGATTATAAGGCCCACTGTCAGCTTTTGAGAAAATTGAATGCTTTTAGGTGTGTCTTATAGTGCGGAAAATACGGTTAATATTCAAGTGTGCTAAATGTGCAAATAAAAATGTGAGAGTGAGGTGTCTGGGTGATATACAGATCACTGATAGCTATTTGTTTTCCTTCCAGGGTGCTGCTTCAAAAAGATTACAGTTTTCTGAGAGACATCAACGTCTGGAACCCCTTTGTCACCATTGGAGTTTACTCCTCCACACTTTCAGCAGCCATGAGCAATCTCATCGGAGCCTCACGCATTCTCTATGCGTTGGCCAGAGATGACTTGTTCGGTGCGTAGCACATTTCCTTTCTGGTTGGTTGAAAATACATTGCAGTGGTATACAGAATATACTTTTAAATGTGGTATTGTAGGAGCTATTGCACTGAGCATTTTCAGTTTCAAACAGACCACCACATTTCTATGATTTGCATTAATTATTTTGCTGTGTGGAAAGTAAATAATTGACGCACTCACGGAATAACAAAAGAAATTAATTACAATCAGCATAACATTCACTGAACGACATAAATCAGTCGTTAATAACATACAGTGCGCAACAATAACCTGTGAATTTCTACATGTCAAACAAAAATCAGTTTTGCTGCAGTCCATTTGAGAATCAGACTGTCGTACAGCAACATGTTACTGTATGTCTTTTTGTTTTTACAGTTAGGTCTCAACTTAGTGTGTTTGGAAGATGATGCTGTTTTGTGGCTTTGTCTCTATTCACCACCACGGCCTATATTGCATTCAAAAAAGTGTTTGAAAAATAGAGTTTGTTCTTTTTAGTTTCACAAAAATATGACATTTACCTTGAGGAATTTCATTTTAGGATGTCATCCACCCACTTGCCCACCCCTTGACCTTGTTCAGGATCACTGGTGAACTGATTTTGGGTGAGAGGCCGGTTACAGCCTCGTCTGGTCACTACTTATTGACAGGGCACACCTTGGCAGACAACCATTCACATTCACACACACGGCCAATTCAGACTCTTTCACTCATTCAACCTGCATATTTTTGGAATGAAGAATGACATAGGACCTGGAGTAAACCCATGCAAACACCCTTCAAAAAGAAACGCCCAATCTGCGATTCAAAGTGAATTATTTTATATTTTACAGTCTGCCAGAAGTCTGTAGCTCATGAGTATCATAAAATTCTGACGTTCCTACTTTTTGTTTTGATCTCTTTGTCTGTCTACTCTATCTCGTCTATCAGTCTGTGTGTCCGTCTGTCTGTCGAATGGTGTTGGGCAAGCTACTTTTAAAATGTAAAATATTTCATATTGCTAGTTACTTTTAAAGTAATATGTTTCTCTACAATATTAACATCTACAATGTACAACAATGATTTGTGTAAGTTTACCGTATTTTCCGCACTATAAGGCACACCTAAAAACATTCAATTTTCTCCTTCTATATGGATCAATATTCTGATTTCTTGGACGTAGTATTTTAAATGTCCTGTATGTTCCAGGGGCTTTGTTACAGCTGCAGCACTTGTGAAAGCTCTATCTCAATAAAGCTGTATTGTATTGTATTCCCTTTAGCCTGGCTCCATCTAGTGGATGCATATCGCAACTGCAGCCATTATTGAAGCTTCTATTCTATGTGGTTTATAATGTGGTGCGCCCTATATATGAAAACAGTTTTAAAACAGGCGATTCATTGAAGGTGCGCCTTATACTCTGAAGTGCATTATAGCGCGGAAAATACAGCACATGACACATTTTTAACGTTGTTTTGCTTTTCTTCCTTTAGGTAAAGTGTTGTCTCCCGCTAAGAAGACATCCAACAGTGGCAACCCCTGGGTCTCTGTGCTTATTTCCTGGTTCCTTGTACAAGTAAGTAAACAACAATATGTGCATTACAAATGATCAATTGAATTTATTGAACTAATGGTAAACTGGATAATTGTGCAGTTTTCTAACATTGGAACACTGAGGGCCAATTCCTTTATTTTTGCTGTACACTTTTGGGTTTGATCTCAAAAGATAAAATGAGAGATCAACTTTCTAGATTTCATTTCCAACTTAGAAGACAGCGCGTTTTGTTTGAACCCACCAATTTTGTCATCTGAGCAAAAATTTAGGATCATGTGGCTGATGTGTATTCATGACTATGAAGCTGAGAGAAGATCCAAATAAAACCATTTGCAATGTTCTGATGAGAAAAATGAGACCACTTGTGTACTATATATTGGATGCCAAATGAATACATCACGGACAACAACAGACATTGATGACAGGAAAATTTAGACTGTTTGAAAAACCAAAAATAACTTTATCAGTGACATCAGCATAAACATCCGGAATGCAGGTGTGAAGATCATGAACAAAAAATACAAATGCTTTGTTAGAGGTACAGAGACGAGACTCGAAAATGCTGGGGCAAGAGGAATGGACTCATTCATCTTCATTGCTTATCATCATGATGGCAGCGGCAAAAATGAACTCAGGAATCCATACCCACGCAAAAACAGTGGAATTATTTTGCAAAAGATCCTTCACCTGTTAATAAATAATGTTAATAATGTGTTAAGTGTAACACAGAGATGGCGATTTTTTTCTTCTCTATTGTCTTGCAAGTGGTTTAAATAAGTCAGTTTTGGTTGGAGACTATTGGCAAAGAGGATGGCCGAACGATAAAGAAACATTGACCTTTCGAGGCCTGAGAAAACCATCACTAAACAAAGAAAGAGGACGAAGTAGAATGGTTGGTCATCACTTTGTGCTTTTTTTTAATTTTGTTTTTTCCTTGTTCTCTCTTTATCCCGCTTGTGCCCGTGAGTAGAAGGGGAGTAATTAGATGGAAATCGTTAGCTCCTCGGAGATCATTGACTCTCATCTTCCTGCTATCCCACCACCATTCCAATAATTCACGGATGGCATGAATCAGATTGTAATTTTGCCCTGAACACACAGACATTACTGGATCGTGAATTGCTCATAATATATTTTTTTCCGACATTTTCATGGATGTAATGGTAAATGGTGAGTGAAAGAGTGAGAGTCAGTCATGACGCAATGCACAGGACAATATATATATATATATATATATATATATATATATATATATA
>NW_017842059.1:3044200-3087048 GCF_001891065.2 Hippocampus comes
ATATATATATATTCTCCAATACAACACACCTACAGTACATCGTCGTTGACAGAGTGCTTTCACAACAGCTGCAGCTGTAACACACACGCACACAGTCGAACCTCCTCACATTGTAACTCGAGGAACACAACGAATCATTATGACGGAAGTTCATTGTAACCATTTCCAATAAAATGGCCGCTAACTATGATGTATGATACACTATGAACATTTATAGATCTTAAAAGAATGAACATGCAGTATCGTATAAACATGTCAATTACAAATACTTTACGTGTATACAGTATGAATAAAAAAAATGATTTTATAGGACAGGAAACAAACTATTGTAGCGTTCCTACTTCAGAGCCAGGTTGTCGTCCGCCTTCTGCCCGAAGTCAGCTGGGATAGGCTCCAGCAACTCCCCGCGACCCTCTTCAGGATAAGCGGTGTTGACCATGCATGGATGGATGTATATTTCATTTGGGATTTTCTAAAATGACTTCACAGTTGACCTTTAACTAATTGCCGTAATGAATCAACCAAGCTTTACAATTTAAATGCCATACTACCAATATCATCTGCAAATGTATTTAATCTCCATAAGGTATTGCATTCAGGAACAATCAGCTTCCTTTATGCAACTAAACAATTGCTTCAAGTGGATTAACTTTTAGAATACTAATTTCCCTCATGGGATGAAGTTTTCTCTCTCTCTCTCTCTCTCTCTCTCTCTCTCTCCATACATGGCACGAGTGTTTAGCAAGTCTGCCTTGCAGTTGTTGTGCTTTGGATTTGAATTGCAGGTGCTCATGCTCCCTCCAGCATGCCAAAACCTTCCATATTAAACAGCCATAAGACAGGAAAGACCAGATAAAAATGTCAAAATATTTTTCGTATTGTTTTGTTTCTCTTTTGTCAGATTTTTCTAAACATGTTTGGAATCATCCAAAAGTAATCAAAACTATTCAAGTTACATTACTTTAATATCATGGTACTTGGATACCTTGCTCAATATGTTTTTCAACAGTTAACTTGATCGGAATACTTTTTAAAAGTAACCCTACCAGCTTCTCGTTATTGCTTCCCACAAATCGGCAGCACACACGCTCTGCCTCGTGTGAGATTGCACAAATATACTTAAACTAGCCAATTGGTTAATTTTGTACAAATTCCATGCGGGCCCCAAAAAGTTTTCCCAAAAATCTTAGGTGTAGTTCAGAATTGTTTTGCTTTGCTAAACAGAGAGCATCAATGTGGGCAGCAACCATTCTACGTCATCATCGGAGAATGCTTTGTGCACACAAAAACTTGGCGGTCACTCTGTATAAAATCATGCTGTCACCCAAAAAGATTTTTAGTTATTTTTTTAATCTTTGTATATTGAAAGAAATGTGTATATTTTTCTCACGTTTTTTTTTTTTTTTTTAATCGTAGAAGGTATGGGTTGTATTTTGAGACTCGGATTCCTTAAAAAAAATAAAATGTTCATGCGGTATAAATTTTGAGAGTTTTTTTTTAAACTACCCATTGATCGTCAGACAAGAACAAGGGCGTGTGCGCCACGCAAAATTGATAGTAACACTCAGTCACATACACAGGTTCTATAAAGATGATGATTCCAGAGCTTGCGTCCTCTCATTTTCCTTCACTGCCGCAAGTGAATACTGTACAAATGTGAGAGTGGAATTGTGTTTTAAAAAGAGGGTAGTGAATATCACTTCAATGGTACCTGTTGTTTGAAAAATGTGTCACAGTTACATCACTTTGATTCGGGTTCCGCATATTAAGCAAGCAAGGATTGATCTTGAGACTCCATCTGGAGAGTCCTGTTGCCAAGGATTCCGGGTCAGATGCTTTCCCGAAAAAGATAATTTCACCGCAAGGATTTGAAAAAGGATGTATGTGTCCAATCGCATTTCACATAGAGGTGCTTACCCAAATGTGGTATTCATCGGTTAGTGAGTTGTTAAAGAGCACTGGTTAAATTGCAGAAAATCAAAATAGAAATTTAAAGGATCAAAGAATTTGGGGTGTTGAATCTGGTTGCCTGCACACTTTAAGGGCTTTCAGTTTGGTTTCACAGACTCAGAGATTCTTATTTCCTGCTTTCTGGGGGTTCTTCGGGGGGTTTTGGAAAACCCTTTTGGGCTTGCACTGAGGAGAGGGATGACATCAGAAGCAGCCATTTGCTGTGTGTTGTTTCTGCATAGTATTGTACAAAAGTTGACGTCACAATTAGTTTTGTTGTTGTGCTCAACTTTTCATAACATCACTTTTACAGTCAATCCCTGCACAGAATGCTGTCTATTTTGGAAAATGCTGTCCAAATATGTTTGACTTTTTTTTTTTTTATGTTTCATTTTTTTTTTTTTGGTGCATTCAATATTGCAAAATGTGACTTATTTCATGATTGACCATTACATATTTCAAGAGTTGAAAGTATGGTGAGGTCCAGGTTTGAGAAAAAAACACTTTGCAAATGCAATTTTGCTTCTGACTTCAGGGAATTTCAATTCATCCTTGTTTTTTTTTTTCCTTTTTCTTTCCCTCCCTCTCCTATTGTTTATTTGCTGTAGTTGGTGCTGTTTTCTGGGAAGCTCAACACCATTGCCAGTATTGTGACCATTTTCTTTCTGCTGGTTTATGCCGCCGTGGACTTGGCATGCCTCGCTCTGGAATGGGCCTCTGCACCCAATTTCAGGTAAAACAACTATCCAAATATGCATTCAGCTCGAGTGTTATAATCCACCACTTTCAAATATGCGGTTGTACGTCTTAGCTATCGCACTCTCACACAGGTCACATTTTGATAATAAAGGCAATCCATAAAACTCCCTAAGATATATGATTTTGTTGCACATTTTCCCTTTCCCACTCTAATCATGCTCCCTTCCCGTTCTCTCTTCTCTACGGGTACCATTGTTTATGTGTGAAAGGGGTGCTTGTATTCCAGCTGGATGCTACTATGGCAACAGTGTACTAATTAAAAGACATAAACCTGGTCCCTGCTTATGGCCCCATATTGGAGAGGGACCAGCAATAAAACTGTTTGTGTCTGAGGGTGCGCAGTGTGAATTGGTTGTTCAAGTAGCTGGGATTGGAGACGCTAAGAGATTTAAATTTACAATGTTTGTGTGTTGGTGTGCGCCTTGTATTCCTTGGACACTAGCAATGATCGTGATTTATAAAAGCTTCCTGAAACTGTGTTCACACATGAGGACCAGAGTTGGTGTGTCTTTAGCTCAATGATTACATTGTGACACTGCTGGCATTTGGTATTTGAATCACTTTTTATGAGTCATTTCATATTTCTGGTTGCTGCTGCCGCTATCTGTCATTACAGATGTGCATCTCCAAACGCAGTAACCGGGGCTGCTTTCCTAAAGTCATACCTTCCGGGATTAAACCCTTCCTTGGGCTGAAAGATACATTCTAAACATGATAAGTGCAACTGCTTTTAATTTGTCACACTGGAGAGAAGCTGTTTTGGCTCAGTGCATCACTCCCTTGTTATGACATATCACCACCGGCATTGCATTTTGTATTATGGACTCCCCTGCAGTAAAAGCTGGATATTAGTCCTGAAATTTCTGAGAATATCTGCCCCCCCACCACCCCCAAGCACGTATAGCTTGAGTGCAGTTACAGTGAAGATATCCAAACAGACAGCGTAACACAAAATTTAAAAAAAAACAACTACAAGGTTGAGCACGACTGTAGTCCAAATCAAAAATGTTTTGCCAAATGGAAGAAAATTGCATTCGTTACAATTGGCAGGGCTATTTTCCAAAATATATGGATTCTATCAAGATGAATCTGAGACAAAATACATTGATCAAAACCTGCAAATTTTACAAACATTAGAATGGTTTCTTGAATTATTTGATAGGTGAACAAGCTCGTAGCTCAATAGTTCTAATTTCTTAAATGATTTTTTTCCCCAGTGAAATGAATTTAAATGCTATATGAATTCCATTTCCAAAAAAAAAAACAATTTTTGACCCATGTTTTAAATAAATACAAAAAGCAGTGTCTTATCAAATATGAATACACATTGAAAACAAAATGTGAACAAATAAAGTGATTTCACTCAGTTTAACACAGCATTTGGTAAATTCATTGAGCATAGCTCGTCGTAGTCTAGAGATTATTTAGTTCATAGTTTGTCAATGCTGATGTCAATCATCAATCACAGCCAGTCCACGCCCAACCCTTTCCCCCTCGCGAGCCCACTGGTCCTCCAGGGAACTTCATCTTTGAGCGGCGTTTTCAAATACTTGTGAGGGGTACACCAAGAGTCTGGAAGGAGGGGGTGCCAACCCCTTTTAGCAAAATTTAGACTCGCAACACAAAGTGAAAAAAAATAAAATTAAAACAAAAAAATTTGAAACTTGCAAAGCTCTTATAGCATTTGGTAAGTTCATTGAGCATAGCTCGTCGTAGTCTTGAGATTATTTAGTTCGTAGTTTGTCAATGCTGATGTCAATCACATCCAGTCCACGCCCAACCCTTTCCCCCTCGCAAGCCCACTGGTCCTCCAGGGAACTTCATCTTTGAGCGGCGTTTTCAAATACTTGTGAGGGGTACACCAAGAGTCTGGAAGGAGGGGGTGCCAACCCCTTTTAGCAAAATTTAGACTCGCAACACAAAGTGAAAAAAAATAAAATTAAAACAAAAAAATTTGAAACTTGCAAAGCTCTTAAGTTGTAACACTCGTAAATTAAGGTATATCCTGTTCAAACAATTCATTGCCTCAGTCTTAAAGGGTTAAAAAAAAAAAGTAAATAATGTCTGGAGAAATTAAATTTCACACTATAATTGCCATTTGAGGTCATTAAATAAAATATATATCCACACTTAGAAATATGAACTTGCGAACGTAATACGGCATTTTACAAACATTTATGACATTTATGGATATCGGTCAGCCCTAGCTCGTATCTACGGATGTTTGCAAATAGGGGACGATCTGTACTGTACGTTCAGATTCCACATATATTTAATAGCTGTTATTATTGACAGTATGCGGTGTTGGTTAGACTGTACATAAATGTTTAATGCAGGGGTGTCAAACTCATTTTTGTCGCAGGCCACATCGGAGTTATGTCTTCTGTCAGAGGCATGTTATGAGAGTGAAAACAAATAAATGTTTTATCATTTTATCGCATTATTATTAGTACACAACAAATTGATGGATTTCTAGTCTTGAAATTAGTCAACTATATTAGTTAGTTCAATTATTGTTCAAGTGACTGCAAACAGGGGAACAAAATTATTGCAAAATCGCAACAGTGTTTATTACACATGACAATTTGACATTTCAGTACAGATTTTGGCAAGGATCGTGTAAGTTGACATCAATGATTTGCTTTCACGGGCCACATAAAATGACGCGGTGGGCCGGATCTGGCCCCCGGGCCTTGAATTTGACAATGGTGGATTAATGTAATGTACAGTACAACAAAGGTAACGTGCTCTTAAAGTATTCTTTACTTTCTCTTATTTCTGAAAATTGTGCCTTGTTGATTCTGAGTGCAGACTGCAGGACTTAGAGGCAAAACTTTGCCTACGACTGATATCGCAGTCGGCCAAGGGAGCTGGCGTCCCCACACGTGATAAAGCGCCTTGTCTGTTAGCCGTACAGTTTTTTTTTTTTTTTTTTTGGTATCTCTTGTTCTCTCTGCTTCTTTCATTGCGTCGTGCATTGTGCCCAGGCTCTCTCCCACGTCTCTTTCTAGGTGAAAAGAATTAAAAGCCATTTAGCAACATCTTTCCCCCGGAGAGCTGCTCTGTAATTAGCATAACTAATTTAGCAGAAATATTTTCCTTTCCCTTAAATTTGGCATTGTTGAGGGGTGGGTTTGAAATTATGATGTAGCGGAAAAAAATATCAACTTGTTAAGTGTGTCTGTGTGCAAGTGTGATTTTGCAGAGGCAGTATACAACGGGAGCGTCAAGGCATGCAATTTAGAAAATGACTTTGTGTGAAGTCATGCTGGAGGGTTTTTTTGGTTCCTGATCATCGATGTGTGAGTTAAGCTGCCTGACACTAGTATTGTGTGTGTCAGGGATTGTGTTGGAGTGTGGTGTGTGTATGTCTGTCTGTGTGCGCACGCATGAGTGTGTATTTCTGCTGTTATCTTTCAGTTTGATGAGGCCTGTGTGTGGGCAACAGCTTTATCAGTAGCAGTTCCAGCAATGCAGACTATTCCTTAAGACCAGCTGCGGTCGCACAAGTGCACACAAGGAGCACATACATGCAGCATTGTTTTGTCACTGACCAAGATTGTGATTTAATTGTTTATGTGACAGTTAATATGGTTTTTAGTTCCAGTGCAACGAAATACACCAACATTGCCTGTGTCAACCACATTCTTGATTGTCTGTTTTAATATGTGAATTGACCATCTTTATCAAATATTTTCTCCTCTGCCAAATACATTTACAATTTTTGGACTTATTAAATGAAGAGAGCGAATAAATTAAATGAAGTGAGTGAACTCACAGGGAACACTGGATATAAGAATCACTCCGAATAAAATGTTCGTTTAAACTTGAAAATATGACATCTGTGACCTTTAACATGGGCCGTGACACGAAGCATACCTTGTTCTACATTTGTGATGTACATGTAAGTAGAAATGTTATCACCTGTTTTATTTGTACAAACCCCATGCATTTACCGTATTTTCTGCACTATTAGTCACTATGGCTTATAAGGCGCACCTTTAATGAATGGCCTTTTTCAAAACTGTTTTCATGTACAGGGCGCACTGCATTATAAGACACATAAGCTGCAATAGGGGCTGCGTTTGCACTATGCATCCACCAGATGGTGCTACGCTAAAGGGACAACAATACAATAGACTACAGCTTTATTTAAATGGAACCTCCACAACAGCTGCAGCTGTACAAAGCTTTGAGAACTGGTCACAAACACGGACATGAAACATATAAATACAAATGGCATTTCAAAACAATAAATGAACGACAAAAGTTATGAAGACAATTGATTCAACAAAAAGGCACACAAACCTCGTGGGCTCACATCCACAAGGGGCTAAATATCCTTCGAAGTCTTGCTTGTCTCCTTCTTCCTTCGTTTAGTCAGTAGTTAACTATGCTTTTGGCATTATCTTCATTTCATAATACCTCCGCAGAGCTCACAAATTAGTTGTCTGTCTTGAGTGCATGTTGGCGAATGCACGTCAATTGCTTCCTGCTAATAATCCCCACTAGATATCTTAGGAACACGAACCGAAACAACTCAATGGGGAATATAAAGACTGGGTAATACCATACATAAGGCACATCGGATTATAGGGCGAAAAATTGAATGCTTTTAGTTTGGAAAATACGGTAGGTTGCGCCCATGTCTCAAACAATCATAACCCTTTACTATTGAAGAATTGTTTTATTCCCGATCTGCTGAAATGTTTATTTTTTCCTTTGAGTGATTTAACAGATTTATCTTTCAAACTTTCCATTACACCTCTGTCAATACTAGGAAAATACAAAAACTATGACATTTTTCTGAGATCCTTGAAACACAACATTTTGACCCAGATTTAAATGTTTACTCCAGAATATCAACGCATAGCAAATACTATTGTGATGAACTCTAACCCGGATTTGGAGGCTAATTTACCAATAGCCACATCAGTCTAAGTAACGTGAGGGTGCGGGCAAAAGGCGCACCCCACAGCAGGTTACAAGCGAGCCTCCTCTGGCGAGGAGCAATTACCCGCTGGTGTTTAATTCACTTATAAATACGTGAATCGCCAATCATGAAATAAACCCAGCCACACTCATTTTGTCTGTATTCTAAATCAACAAAGAATATACAAATTATCCCCATGAAAAGGGCCTTAATATATCCAAATTATTTTTCGTTCTGATTACATGAACATGAATTAGAAATTCCAAGTACTTTTCCATCCAACCACAAACACCAAATTTGATTTCCACAGGATGTTGTTGTTAGAAATAGAAATGTGACCAATTAGCAGGTATTATACTTGTGGAAGATGTCCAGTGGTAGAACTTGCATTCATTCATTCATTTATTTATTTTGCTTCCAAAGGGTGATGAGGTTTACAGTAGAGTACTGGATTACAAACTACGCTATACTACTGTAACACATTTTACAGCAAATGCTTTTAGTTTTACAGTGAAAGTCGCGATGTAAACAGTTAACCTGACCTAGCAGCTCTAATTTCCATGGGTAGATCATTCTAGAGTACAGGAGAATGCTCGAGAACCTGCGGACTTCATTTTAGAACATATTTGCCATAATGACTAATCACTAACGACAAACATGTGTTTATTTTTGCTTGACTGCCAGCCCTGATATTTTAAAGGGAAACTGTCGCTTTATAATCTGTCACTTCTAATGTTGCTTAAGGTCATTCAGTACCTTGTCTTGGCTGACCTCATGTCTCATACACTAATTTTCCGTGTGTGTGTGTGTGTGTGTGTGTGTGTGTGTGTGTGTGTGTGTGTGTGTGTGTGCGCGCGTGTGTGCGTGTGTGCGTGTGTGCGCGTGCATGTGCGCTTTACCATAAGTGTGACGTGATTTTTGGCAGATGTCCAAATCGAGCCGCCTGTTTTAATTCCCTAATTGGCTGTGCCTCTCTTCGGATACTTTTGTGGTGTCAGCAAAGTGACATCAGCTGCTGGAGAACCACAGACAGGTGATGGGGTCAGAGAGAGGTGATTGTATAGAGGCACCATTGTTGCTCATAACAGAAAGATGAGATGGATTGGTGGGGCGGTTAAGTTGAGCTTTTATCGTTAATTTTACTCTTCTCGAACAGGGTGAAGAAGGGGCTAAAATGTGTGGTCAAGACGTAAAAAGCAAAGTTTGAAGTAGTGAACTTCTGTGGCACATCAGTGGGTAAAGGTCAGGAAAGTTAAGTTTCATTAACGACGTCAGTTACTATATCATTCAAATGATTTACAGTAGACACCGCTTCAGTTACTGCTGCATTTACAATTTCTCATTTGGTCAGGCAGTCAGTTGTCTACCAGTTGACCACGACTGACTCAGTTGGGCAGTCCTGTTCTAGACGCTCATGGCTTTGTTGCTAATTTGATTTGAACTGAAAACAGACAAAAATCACACAATTGCTCACACCTTAGCACCTGTAACATTTTCCAAAACTTTCTACATGTTGTTGTAATGTGTCTGACTTCATCTTGGCTGATTCATACAAAATAACGTTTGTGAGGCTCATCATCAGTTCGAGTTCAATCCAATGGTGGGTGCCGTCAAATTCTTCCAAATTGAAGTCATCCAGGCATATTTTAATGAACCTTAGTCTGTGCAGAATTGGAAGGATAGATGTATTCAAAATGGTCTTGGTTAGCAGAAGCATGTTAGTGGAACTCAGATCAGTTTTAACTTTTTATGTTTACAACAGCACGTTGGACCCCAAGGTGGGCCAAAAATATATTACATTTTTGTACCATAAGGAAGTGCAAGAACACTTTCAGTGTGCTCTCATCCACCTTTGGAATGCATGATCATTGGCAGTTTCTGGGATGTGCAATATATGCCACCACGCAGGGCGGTTGGGGGCGGCAACACATCCCCCCTAAAAAGAAGCAACAACAAGCTCGGGTTAACAATGGGACATTTGCAATACCTTGAAAAAGTATTCATACCCGTTTTACTTTTTCACCTTACAACCACAAACTTCAATATTTTTTAATTTTGATTCTGTATTGAGCAACACCAAGTAGGACATAATTGTGAAGTAGATATACAGTGACATTTAAGGCCAGTAAAAATATGAAAATTGTGGTTTTCATTTGTATTCACACTCCCTGAAGTAATTCTTTGTAGAGCCATCTTTGCTTGTACCTCCAGCTGCAAGTCTTCGGAGGTATGTCATGTCAGTTTTGTACATCAAGAGTCTGGATGTCTTCTTCAACTATACTCTATCATTCTAGAAGCATACCACTAACCTAACCCGGCCATCTTACTTCCACCTGTGACTCCGCCCCCTCTATCCTGCCAACCACTTCTATCCTTGTTCACAGCTTTGTCACCTCCTGTCTTAACTACTGCAACGCTCTCCTTTTTGGCCGCCCTCACAAGTCCCTCCATGAGCTTCAAATTGGTCCTGAACTCCATTGCACGTCATAACATATAAATCAGCTCCCGTCCTCCAGCAACTTCACTGGCTCACGGTCAAATTCAGAATTCAATCAGAACTTTATATCTTCCAAGCATTCACAAACTTGCTTCTCCATACTCACCTGGCAAGAGCCAGATTGATACGTGCATCACTCAAAGGAGTTCTCCACAACATCAATCTGGCGCTGCTCCAATGTGATCTGCTCGGAAAGGCGAGACAATAAGTACAATACTGAAAATGTCGTCATCGGCGTGCGCTTTGTTTTGACCAGCTGAGTCCTGTCATCTCTGATTGGCACAGATGGCAACATGGCGTCGAGTGATATTGTCTTTTTTGTAAATATGCAAATAAAGGGCATCTTAAATAACATGCCGTTGATTTTTGAATCCATCCCATCGTCAATCGAGAAGTGTTTTTGTCACAGCTGCATATCCCCCACTCCCCAAACACAAAATTCCTTTGTGATTGGTCCTGGTGAGGCCTGATGCAAATCAGCAGGCTAGCGACAAGATGGATTCACAGGGGCTTTTGGCCTCACAAGTACCGCAAGAATTCAGGTTCCAGGAAAGGTTATCTCCATTCGGGTCCGACCTACTCCACATTGTCACTCCAGTCCGTGCCCTCACATCTTCCTCCTCCATCCATTTAAGTGTTCCACCTGCCAATCTCAGCACCAGGGGGAGCGGGGCCTTCAGCTGCTCTCTTCCTCGGCTCTGGAACTCTTTGCCACCTGACCTCTGCAACTCAGCGTCTGTAACCACTTTCAAATGCAAACTCAAGTGTAACTGTCCTATGTGTTTTTTTTTATTTTTTTTTTTTTTTAATTTGTTAAATTTCCTTTGTATCCCCCCAACCCCCACCACCACCTTTTTTTTATTTGATGCACAGTGTCTTTAAGGATCTCGAAAGGTGTTTCCAAATGAAATGTATTTTTATTACTGAACTAATAGGTGGTTGTGCTGACCAGTTAACCTCTGTGCCGCTATTTTATAAATTTTAAGAATTATGAGGCCAGCTGGATGGACTGCCGAATTCTCTGAAAAGCCTTTGGAGATGGCTTATGGTACCGCAATGAGCATTCAGTTCACTAGCAACAGCTCTGATAGATATTCCTGGACTCGGCCTGCCAATTGCAGTTTGACTTAGTGACATTGTGCTGTGTCATGAAACATGCATGTTTCAGAGTGCTATAGTGGGCAGATAAAGGCACACCTGTGCAATAGTTATGATCTCGAATTAGCATCTTGATACGCCACGTCAGTGAGGTGGATGGATTATTTGCGTAAGAGATATGCTCACTTACAGATCTGTGAACAATATTTAAGAGATCGAGGCCTTTTGAGGATGGAAGTCTATGATCTGTCATTTCAACTCATGAAAAAAGGGAGCCAAAACTGACTGATTTGTTAGTGACACTGACTGATTAGTGCTGACCCCCTTTTTTTTTGAGTAGCAACGTGAAAAGTTGGTGCCACCTTTTGGGAATTTTCTTGAAACATTGATTGAGCACTGATTACAAAAGCACATGACGTATTTTAATGCCGACCTTGCTTTTCTCACCATGTTCCATTTGTGCAATTTCAGTCGGGTTTTTAGGACAAATGACGCATTTGAAACGACATGCATGTTGTGATGCGTCAATGGAGGGAACCCCTTGAAATTAATATTGGTGGATATTTTTGATAGAGAAGGGGTTTCCCGTGAAGCAAACAAAATGAAAGGGTTGAGGCTATATAATGAAGCTGTTTCACTCTAGTTTGAAGGTTTTTGTCGGCAACATATCAGACAACAATGTTCCCCCAAAATGACCATTCCAAATATGGTACAGAAATTAGAACTAAAAACTGCGGTAATCTAAAACCGTAAGCATAAAAGTACACATTTTTACTTGTTGTTACCGACTTGCTTCTTGATTCATTATGCAAAGAGTTATACTGATTGAAGAATATACAGTAATATTTAATGAATTTAAAGAAAATATATGACTATTTATGAAAAAAAAAACAGCGATTTAGAAAATGCTACCCTAATTCTGATTCAATAAAGATTGATTTGACTTTGTTTCCTTCCCCAGGCCCACTTTTCGTTACTTTACCTGGCATACATGTGTGTTGGGCATCGTGGGCTGTGCTGTGATGATGTTTCTCATCAACTCCATCTACGCCTCGGCCAGCATCGCCTTTATGCTGCTGCTGCTGCTGCTGATTCACTACCTCAGTCCGACCTCCAGCTGGGGCTACATCAGCCAGGCTCTCATTTTCCACCAGGTTTGAAACACACGCGCACACACAAACACACACACAGCACTGCCTCGTCATTATTACAGCAGCTAAAATCTCTCCCCCTCAACTTAAAAAAAAGGGGTTCTTGCCAAGCAATCTCTTTAAAATGTTTATTGGGACACGCAAACACAGACTATTGCCTCTCCAAGCCAAGTATATGCACTAGACAACAACACACATATCAAATGCTGTCCCTCCAAATTCATACTCATTCATTGTTGGGCAACCATCTATCATTTTTATATCAGACCTACCTGACACACACACTGCATATTTTTCCCCTCAATGAAGTACTGCTTGTGCAAGCGCACTCATACATAACTTGATATCATACAATTCGCTCTGTCCTCTATAGGCAGGTCTGTTGCTCTCAAGGTGAGGCAGCTGCGTTGCCAGCAAGGCCCGTTGCCAAGGCGATTCGGGGCGTTGGGTTGGCGAGCAGTTTGTCAAGAGGCAGAACATTATTACAACCACTCAACTTATTGCACTTTTCCTCCTTCTCCCTCCCGTCTTTCCTTTTCTTCCCCTTAACACACACGCCTCCTTCCGATCAGATGCCTCCTCCTCCCTTCTCTGCTTTTTCCCCTCACACTGGGCAGTTCAACAATTTAAATGATTGCATGTCACTCAGGCATAGCAGTAGAGGCGACATGTTTGCTTCGGCAGCACACGGAAGTCAACAAGTTGCCAGGTTTTTGTGATGTAAAAATAGATTATCACAATTTCTTTGAGTCTTTTAAGGCAGGGGTGCCCAACCGCCGTAACCGGTCCGCGGGTCATTTGGTGCCGGGCCGCACAGAAAGAATAAATAACTTACATTCCTTCCGTTTTATTCATTTCGGAATCTGAAAGATGTTTTATTTTGAAAGGTTGCCGGATTCTCTGTTATATCAGTCTACAGTCGTTTCATACACACTATCGGGAGTCCTATTTCAAATACGGCTTTATCTCAATGGGAGATTCACACGCACCAAGCCTACTCTGCATAATAAGCGGCGATGGTGAGTCGTATTTTTCATTCGCTTTTTATTTGCGGTGTATCTTATTTTGAAGGCTCGTTTAAACGTTGCCATAGTTACCAGAGAATGTTGCGGCCAGCTGTTCCTCTTGTCATGATTCGTGTTTATTATTATTATGTTTCGAAAATACCACACTTTTCATGCAGGTCATATATTGTATTGTTGTATCTATCCCGCGTTAAAGGCTGGTCCCTGAAAATATTGTCTGACATGAAATCAGTCCGTGGGACTGTTTTAAGGTTTCTGTCTCCATCTTTTTTTGCCACCTGTCACAGCTTTTTTAGAACGTGGTGCGGCCATAACATTCTAGCCGAATGACTGTTTGGTAAAAATCAATCAAGTTTATCAGCTTGAACACAAAATATTGTGTATTCAATGAAATACAGGTTGAACATGATGTGAAAATCTTTGTATTCTGTTTTTATTTATGTCTAACACAACGTCCCAACTTCAGGGGAATTGGGCTTGTACGCGGGTGTGTAGCAGCCTGTTCGAACTATTCCAACAGCACCCAGTTTGGCAGAATGCCAGCCAGATAGCGTTGCAGCAAGAAATGGAGACAGAAGCGCTCACAACAAAAACACACTAGAAGATAACAAGCTGCTGACAACAGTGTTAAGGAAAGACTTAGGGACAAAAAACGGCACACTGACGCTGATGGTATCAAGTAAAGAAATAGATGGAGACGGAATATAAGCATGGAGAGCGGATGAGTGATTGAGGAAATGAAGTGATGGATGAGACTGAAGAGACAGAAATGATGATAGCCTGATGGATGAGAAGACCGAAGAAAATGGCACGATAAAGAAGATAGATGATGAGATGAGTGGAGGCAGTTGTTCCGCACCTCAGAGACGATCGCTGGTTACTTGTTGATGCAAGCATGAAAACGTGTAATTGCGAATAATGTCATGATAATGGCTGAAGCTTAAAATGGTTAGACAAGCAAGCATTCAGCAAGATTCCTGAACGACACTTTTTGCATAGGGCATAATTCGCAGTCAGATTTAGATCCCAAATTTGATTTCTCTCTCTCTCTCTCTCTCTCTCTCTCTCTCTCTCTCTCTCTCTCTCTCTCTCTCTCTCTCATATACACACACACACACACACACACACACACACACACACACACACACACACACACACACACTAATTTATGCAGAAATCCAGGTAATTCCAAAGGGTTCACATACTTTTTCTTGCAACTGCATATATGTAGGCGGCTCAGTGGACAAAGGGTTAGCGCGTCGGCCTCATGGTGCAATGGTTCGATTCTGGCTCCGGCCTTCCTATGTGGAGTTTGCGTGTTTTCCCTGTGCCTGTGTGGGTTTTCTTTGGGTACTCCGGGCTTCCTCTGACATTCCGAAAATATGCATGGCTGGTTAATAGAACACTCTATATTGCCCTCGGTGTGAATGTGAGTGTGAGTGTGAGCGCAGATTTTTGTTGGTCTATGTGTGCCCTCCGATTAGCTGGCAAACCAGTTCAGGGTGTCCCTGATGACAGCTGGGATAGGCTCCAGCACGCCCCGCAAACCTTGTGAGGATAAGCGGATCAGAAAATGGATGGATGATATGCATACCTACATACATATCTATCTATCTATCTATCTATCTATCTATCTATCTATCTATCTATCTATCTATCTATCTATCTATCTATCTATTTCTTTACTTGATAGTCCTTCAGTAAGACATCTCTCCCCTCAACTGGCCATCAAATCATGGAAGTATGTCAAAACAAAGTCACAGCAATTTCTATGTTAGCAGTTTGAAATCCCGTTTTGAGAAAAACACATTTAAAGTTTTGGCCCCTCCATATTTCACAGGGCCATAGCAACCAGTACCTTAGGGAAAAATCTATTGACATCAATTTTTTTCTGGAAGAGTTGAAAGACTAGTGGGGAGTCAATTCCAATCGCAAGTAAGAAAATCATCTGAGATTTTAACCTTTGGCCTCTCAACAGATGAGAGAGGGCAAAAATGGTGATTTGGACTCAACCCCAAAACTTTGAAGATCCAATTAAGCTTACTATTGAAGTTTGCTTGTTTTATTGTTGCTACTTGGTCTTTCTTTTTGTTTTGTTTTTCCTCATCCTACTGTCAAACTGTTCCCAACTATGATCCAGAATGTAGAATGAAATGGCCAGTATATTTTGTTTCTGGGTATATTTAAATGTAACTTTCCTTTTCCTTGTTACTTCTAGGTACGGAAGTATTTGCTCATGCTGGATGTGAGGAAGGATCATGTCAAGTTCTGGAGGCCTCAGGTTCTGTTGATGGTCTCCAACCCTCGAAGTAGTGTCGGCCTCATCACCTTCATCAACGATATTAAAAAGAGCGGCCTGTACGTGCTGGGGCACGTCCAACTTGGCGATCTCAGTAAGAGCACTGATCCGGCACACTGTTATAATCAAATGTAATTGTTTGCAAATTTCGTAGAAAATAAAAAAACACAATTGATACGTTACATCGATACTTTTTTTTTTTTAAGGCAGCCATATCTGCAACTTCCCAAAATTCAATTCCTAAAAATGCTTCACCAAAATGGCTGATATGGTGCAGTACTTTACATTGCTCTACATTGCTCTGAATACACATCCCACTGTTGCTTCCCCTTCAAGGAGAAATGTGCATATTTTCTGTTTTGCGGCCGAGGCCAGAATTTATACTGCATTAATTCATATTTGTTCATTGTATCTTGTTTGCCATGAATTTCAAACAGACCTTGCGTATAATATACTGTATGTACAGTGTGTGCTGCACTTTTAGTTTTCATGTTGTGTGCTTTGGCGCCTTACATGTTGATATGATAACTTTGAATTATTCTGAGTAATTGTCAGCATGTAAGACTTATTGAAGACTTCTTCCTCATGCAGACGTATTTTCTTTTCATACGGAAAACGGGGCTGGCCCTGAATGAATAGTTCATAATCAAAATCGCCCAAGTGTCTGAGTGTCGCCTGAGCACAATAGGGAGGAATGATATTTTCATCAGCAGATGAAGAGCCCTTCTCCAATTTGAGCTGGCACTTGGTGTCGAGAAAAATGAGGCAGTTTTTCATACATGGAGCTGCAATTTAAGAGGACTATGTTGTAAAGCAGGTGTCAAAGTCAAGGCCCGGGGTCCAGATCTGGCCCGCCACACCATTTTATGTGGCCCGTGAAAGCAAATCAATCATGTCACGTTCCATGATGCTTGCTGAAGTCTGAACCACAATTTCAAATTGTCATATGTAATCCACAATAACAGTCATTATTCTTGACTTCTAATTGTAAAACTAGTTCTTCCCAAAATTCATAACGGCCCTCCGAGGGAAACCGTAACTACAATGCGGCTCGCCACAAAAACGAGTTTGACACCCTTGTTGTAAAGTATATACAGCCACATGATTTTCAGCACATTTGTGCCCCATCGCCCTACGATGTGGCCTGTGGGCTAAGCTCTGCTGAGCTGCATGTTATGCTTTTGACTTAGGTATATGTTTGTCTTTCCCCCACCCTCACTCACAGACACATTACCCTCTGACCCTCTACAATCCCAGTATGCCTCCTGGCTATCCCTGGTGGACCATCTCAACATCAAGGCCTTCGTCAACCTGACACTGGCTGATTCAGTGCGTCATGGAATCCAGCACCTTCTGTTCATCTCTGGACTAGGTCAGTGTCACCATCAGTCCAAATGCCATATTTTCGTTCAAGTATGCAGTCTGTGGGTGCATTTACCAGGTACACCTGAGCATGCTAATGACATCCAGTAGCATGACGTCACGTGGCAGAAGCCCAAGTGTTCGTTAGTGGCACCGCTCATAAAAAAAGCCTTCCATGTTATTTGACTAAGTAAGAGGGTATTGAATGTCATATTTAACAGAATGATTGAGGGGCTGCCTACATCAACCAGGAAACAGTAATAAATGTAATACAGTAGATTAACCTTTGTCATCAGAGATGTATCCTAAAGTCTAGCAATTTACCATAACTTGTAATCGAACCAAGCCCATCGTTGAGTAGTTCTTTTGGTGGCTGATGCAGTTTGACTTTAAATCCATTAGCCCATTGTATGCAATTTTTCTGTTATCAAACTAAGAAGGTTACTACTGCTCTGGCTTGACGTTTCTGTGCTCTGATTAATAGCACGGACCTGATCTTTTGATGGTTAAATGGATAGTGCGCTGTAGTCAGATGGATTAAATTAGATTATTTTATTTTTTAGGAATTCTCAAAAAAAAAAAAAAAAGAGAGAGAGAGAGAGAAACCTTTTGGGGCATATCTGGGTGTGCAACGCCAAACACAAGTTGTCAATGTTTTCGTTCAGGTCAAGGGTAGTCATCCAGCACCTGCCAACTGGGAATATCCTTGCGCTTCGGGTTTACAAACGGTGTGAAATGGTTGATGCACAATTTGATTGGAGGCACAGGACCTGATGGTAAGTGTCCCATATACTTTTAAAGGCCAAACACCACTTGAGGCCGACTCAGAGAAAGGTTCCCAATAATGCACAGCACAAGTTTTTGTCTTTCCTTGCTCTCCTCCAGGTTTTCCTCATTCAATTCTCTTCTATCTTCATTCAACATTGGTCCTGTATTTTGGGCGATAAGTGCTTGGGTATGGATGTGGGGGGGGGGGGGGCTACCGTTCTCACGCTGCTTAGACTGAATGGTGGTGTTTAAAAAAAAGAAAACCTTACATTTGACTTTTCTTTGTATTTAAAGCAATTTGCCCATAAAATTAATTTCTATATCTTTGTTCATTTAGGAATACATTTACAGTTCAATTGTTTTTTAATGAGTTAAAAACTTCTTGGAGACATTGTTCACCGCTAAAAAGAGAGTTGTAAAACCCATAAAACCTTGGCTGTGAGTACTGCTCGTGTAGGATAATGACAAGAGGTCCTGGTGGTCCTTGTGTATCGAGTCCCAGTGGATTACGTCAGCTCCATTGTTTTGTCCCACTTTTACACAGGTCCTGTCCGAGAGAACCCATTTGTTTGTTTGTTTGTTTGTTTGTTTTTTAAAAAAGTCCAATCAGCAAGCCAATTATTTGAGCCACATGTACATCAATCACACAGTTGTCATAGTGATTCATACTGTATACCAATTATAAAGGAACTTAACTGTTAAATTCCTTCCTAGTTGCTTTCACATTCACGTTTGTGTCATACCGAACTAAAATTAAATCCCTGTTTCCGTGCCTACGGATCGGGGAAATGTAGTCAGATCAATTGCAAGCTGAACATCTCGAGCCGCGTATTTGCAATGTTATAATGTGGGACCGCGAGATTTTAAAAAAAATTAAATAAATAAATGGTATCCCCTACTGCGGGAACACAAACACACATTTGGTGAAAGCGGTGCGATCATTATCTGCGTGGAGGATTAAAGGAAGCAAGTGCTGTCCTCACTTGCATTGGGCAGTTGAAGTGAGGTGTGTTCAATGACTCATCTCATAGAAATACTCCTTCGGTAAACCAAAGTCGCACTGACTTATACGTGAGCAAATTTCTAATTAATTTGAGTCACCAAAATCTGAACAGCCGCATGTTGCAGGAGAAGGGAAAATTATTTTTTTCTCGGTGGAAACTAGATTGACGCAACACCGGGGTTAAGCAAAGAAGGTTGGTTAATGGAGAGAGAGCGCTGACTTGTTTAGTGCTCTTGAACTGTCAACCAAAATAGTATTTAGAATTAGTGAAAGTAATAGCACAACCACTGGTCATCAGATGGACTAGAAATTACATTTGTGACTATTTTGGTGGTCCAGTGGTTAGCACGTCGACCTCACAGTGCAGAGGTCGTGGGTTCGATCCTGGCTCCGGCCTTCCTGTGTGGAGTTTGCATGTTCTTCCCGGGCCTGCGTGGGTTTTCTCAGGGTGCTCCGGTTTCCTCCCACATTCCAAAAACATGCATGGAAGGCTGATTGAACACTCAAAATTGTCCCGAGGTGTGAGTGTGAGCGCGGATGGTTGTTTGTCACTGTGTGCCCTGCGATTGGCTGGCAACCGGTTCAGGGTGTCCCCCGCCTACTGCCCGAAGACAGCTGGGACAGGCCCCAGCACCCTCCGCGGCCCTTGTGAGGATAAAGCGGTTCAGAAAATGGATGGATGGCTTGATGGACTATTTGATTTTCAGTGAAATTGCAGTGTCTCAGCAATATTCCCTCTAAGCTGTGCATGTGACGTATTTTGCTCTCACTCTCACAGTGCACAGTGAATACGAGCAGCGCATTAAAAAGAAAAAAGAAAATTAAACTTGAGCTGCATTGGTATTTTCATGCCCTCCTCATGTAAAGAAAAGTTGATTTGGCACATGTGGTTGATGGACCTGGGAAGTAAAATGCGACAAAAAAAGACAAGGTGAGCACACATGATGCCCTTTAATCATTGTCACCCACAAACATTGCTCTCCGCAACAAACAAACTAATATTTTAAGCAATTTTTTTTTTTTAATTGATGAATGACACTTGTTTACTTTTTTCAGTGTTTATGATCAAAGCAAAGCGCCACACAAATATCAATGAGCCATGATCAGACCTGCTCACAAACCATAGGCCTTAAGGAGGGCACATGAAATGCTTGGGTGGGCCCAGTTATAGATACCCCGCAGACAGTCCTTACTCTGCTCCGTATATTTTGTACTCTATTTGCTCAGCACTGCCACTCCCAGAAAATAGTTTTGAATGCCGCCCTTTGCAAGAACAACAGGCAGGTATTACCAAAAACAACACAAACATTTTGTCACTGTCCTGTGAAACACGCGTATGTCAATTTTTTCTGCAGCCGTATTGAATGTGGCAAAATGAAGTGATTTGTCAAGATGCCTCGTTCACTTGCTCCGAGGAGATGTATCTTCAAGCCAGAACTCATTGGATTAATAGTGAACCATTGCTTTTAATTGTATTATATTTTCATAACTCAATTTTATGAATATTATCTGTCGATTTTATGGCCACATCCAATATGGCGGATGCGTTGACATATCGCTTTGAATGTATCATCTGCCTCAACGGATGTCTACAGCAGAACTTTAAAAAGGATAATAAAATCGATCTTCATTTTAGATGTCCAAAGGGTTTGTGGCTCCCACGGGTTCTTTTATAAAACGGGTAGCTCTTCAGTTGCTGACCCTTAGGTAATATGTCAATCTTTACTTGCCATATTGTGAATGTGCATGGGACAGTCGAAACGGGTAATGTACGAAAACTAAACGTTGCATAATGTCTGGAAACTGCAATCATTCGTCATTAAAATTTATGTCGACATCTCAACTTATGCGCACATCAGCCTGCCTGACTCAAACACAAAGGTGGCATGACTTTTAAAAGTCAATGCCCAGAAAAAGATGAGTGGCTCAGCAACAGAGTGTTGCTGATATTGGAAGGGGCAAATCTTTACTCAGTTCGCGCTCACTCCCTCCTAATTCTTGCAACTCTTCTATTTTTAACTTCTCTTAGCAGCGTCAGGAGGGCCATCACGCAACATTACGCACGAATGTCAACACGGAATTTAGATGCTTACACGGCAACCAGACTAATTGGTTCACATCTTGGCATAATGATCTTGTCAATCAGATCCATCTCGGTCAATCAATCAGTCAATCAATTGAAAGGCTTTATTTTTCCCTAAGGGACAATTTAAAAAACATGAAGAGCAGCATCATTAAAAAAGGTCGGACAAAACAACAACATAAAGTTGTACACAAAGTGCCAAATCAATATACGAGGCCCCTTTTCAGTGAAGATGCGACGGTGTGGGAAAAAAAAAATACATTATACGTTGATTTGCAAATCCTTCATAATCTATATCCAGTCCAGACCTGTTTCCTACTGAAAATGTCTGACGTATCAGGAAGCTCAAAATAGGAACAACAGAGACCCTGGACTGTTGAGCAACTGAAGTTGTACATCAAGCAGGAATGGGAAAGAATGCCATCTACAAAAATTCAACAAATATTGTCCTCAGTTCCCAAACGCTCATCGACTTTTGTTTAAAGGAAATGTTGCGGTAAACACATCCTTGTACCTGTTTCTTTGGAGCCAATGAATGTGCTTAGTCGCCTTCCATGGAGTTATGTATTTTAATGGAATTGTGTGACAGATCAATTTCCTAAAAACATTGGAATCACATTGCGGGATGGATTTTTTTTTTTTTTCTTTGTTTGTTTTGAAACAAATCATTGTATCTCACCGACTCATTTTTTTCCATCTCTACATTCCAGGTGGGATGCGTCCCAACACTCTTGTCCTGGGTTTTTATGATGACAGCCTCCCAAAGGACAAGCTCTCCACAAATCATGCTGCAGATGTGGCGTTCCTCTCTCATGATCTTGAGCAGCGCCAAACTCCGTTCCATTTTGCTTCTCTTCGGTCCAATGGTAGTGCTGCACATGATGGCGTGCATGATGGGAAGGTTTTGGGGCCCCAGGAGTACGTAGCGATCATTGCCGATGCCATGAAGATGCTGAAGAATGTGGTTTTGGCCCGTCATTTTAACAGTTTTGACCGAGCACATGCTCTGTCAGCGGCCTCCTCCTCTCCAGGGAAGAGTTTTGTCTTTGTCGATGTCTGGCCAGTCAACCTTCTGCGTCCAGACAGCACAAGCTACGTGGATACCTGCTCTCTGTTCTTGCTGCAGCTAGCTTGCATTCTCAATATGGTCCGAGCCTGGCGCAAAGCTACACTACGTCTCTTCCTTTGCGTGGAGGAAGGGCGAAGCGTGAGAGGCTTGGAGGAGAAGCTGGGACAGTTGCTGAAAGAATTGAGAATTAAAGCTCAAATCTACCCCGTGCCCTGGGATCAGCAGGTGGCACTACACTGGCAGCGCCAAGGCAACTTGGACAAGAGGCAATCATCGCAGTCCCCCGATATCATCAAGAAGCTGGAACAAGAGGATGAGGAGGATTACGTCAACAGCTTCATGAGCAACACCGCACGCTTGACTGATGACTACCTGTCAGCTGTCAATCAGCTGATCCTAGACCAAGCCCAGCCAGCACCTGCTGTGCGCTTCCTGTATTTGCCCCGCCCACCAGCTGACACCCGTCTCTACAATTCTTACTTGCACCAGCTGGAGTTGCTGACTCAAGACCTGGGTCCCACTTTGCTTATTCACGGGGTGACGCCTGTCATCACCACTGATATCTGAACACTCCACTTCCTGTCACATGCAATAAGGCAGGACTTCCATGCTTTGTGTATTCCTATTGCTGTCTGGATCTGGCTTGTCACTCAACAGCACACTGGATAAACAGCCCTTGAAATCCAAGCAACAACCAAGGACCACAATATGGACCAAACCGTATTTTACGTGTGGTTTTGACTTAATGAATTCTTAGAGGGCCGTTCGGAGACAGTGGACCACCCTGATGATGTCTGCGGGCCTTCCGTTCCCCAGGTGTGTAATAAGATATAGTTTTCATATCTATGTTTTTCTGGAGGTAAAAAGTAATGATGATTTTCAATAGACATGTGAAGCGTGGCACAAAGACACAATATAAAGCAAATCTAAAGTAAACAACGGGTATATCTCCTGAATATGAAGTATGGCCAACCAGCATGAAATGAGACAAGTGAAGCTAGATGGGAATATGGACTCTCATCAAGATGGGCAGCCCACCCTTCTCCCTCATATCATTTCATTCCACACTAGTGAGAGGTTTCCAGTGGCCAATACAGTCGGAGCTGAATTTCAAGTGTCCTCTGGTTTCCCCTGTGGCCTCTTTTTTTTTTTCTTTCTTTCCATTTTCAGGCAGGGGTAGAGATGGGTTGCCCCTTAAATTTCTTAACATGATCATTCCATTTGCCTTCAGATCAAAAAGTGCCAAGCTTGTTAACGATCTCACGTGTGGAACTAGTCCAGCCTGGACAGGAAGTCTGCCTGTTAATTTTCATTGCAGGTACACTCAAGAGAGCTGCTTTCCATTTTCTAGGGATAGGAAGCTTTCTGGGGTTTTTTTATTTGTTTTTTTCTGCAGTTTTGTCCATCAAGCTGCACAGGTCACAGTGTTTCCACCTGCTGTGATTGTCTGTGATATTAAGTTAATTGCTTGAATGTACTGTATTTGAGGTACTTGACCAATTTTAGAATTTATTTTCCCTCATGAGGTACTGCCTGATCAGTTTGATGAATTAAGTGCCAAAATAAAATGCAATGCAATTGTAATTCTTAGCCTTTTGCCACCATTTTAACTCTGCAGTGTCATCGCCAAGCAGCTATTACTGAAGCACTGTCCGTAAAATAATCCTTGTTATTCCGTCTCTTCCAAAAAAAAAAAAAAACACTGCAAATTAAAGCCAATTTATGTTTTCAGTCATCAGTTGATCCTAAAAGCCATCATCATGTTGACTTGATATGCTTAGCTAGGTAGTGGCATTGTTTAAATTGAAATATTTGTGGTACTTGTGGTTTGATTTCCACCCCTCAGTAAACAAAGGTTATTCTACATTTCTTGATATAATTGCACATGATGTATCATGCTTATTTATGAAAGCATTTCAGAAAAGTGGTTTGATCACTGGAATTCTAGCTAAAAAAAAAGGTGCTCAAAGAAACAGAAATTAAAATGACTAATAAAGACTTTTTCTTACATCTCATTCATTTGTTTCATGTTGGCATTTACAAAGAATTTGCACCGTGTTCCCTCAAAATTGACTTTCGAACACACCACTTTGCTTGATTAGTGGCCATTGGTGATGTACTGACCAACGATGGTTAATCAGCCCACAACCAAATATATTACTTCATAATTGATACTTGGTGATAGATCTGCAGCATAAAAAGATTTCTTCAAATGTCTTAATATGCATGAAACTCAAGCAACGAGCAAAAGGACATACTTAATTTAACAGGTTGGCAAACTGGCTCCAAAAATAACTTCTCAACAAGAAACATTTGTATTACAAAACTGCAAATTGTTTGTGAAATGCAATGTGTTTTGAATGTCGTTTATAAAAATCGCACAAAATGTTTGGACTTGTCAACTTGGCTATAGTCTGATCATAAAGAAAAACAATCACTAGTAAGTGGTGTTGTTGTATACCCCCAATTTCCTTTATGATCCAATGCTAAGTAAATTTCAAGCTGGTATTATTTAAGATCATCAAACAAATCAGATCATAGATCAACCAAGTAATGATAAAATGTCATTTTAAAAATGATGATTTGATTTATATTGAGGAAAACATATATATTCAAAGCTATCTAACCCTGTGAAAAAGTATCCCCCCCTCATTAAATCCTGAATTTCCTGAGGCTAATCAAGTTTTTCAGTAAATTTTCACTGACCACCCATTCAAATTGATTGATTAAATGTATCATGATTCAAACAATCGGGATCGTGATCAAGCTTCTGTAACGCTTGATGATGAGCTGATCATTTGAATCAGGAATGTTGGAGAATGGTAACATGTTAAACAGGCTGGATAGGGGCTCTCGAGGACCGGGGTTGGGCACCCCTGTTTTTGAAGGTTTGTGCATGAAGCTAACACTGCATTTGAGAAACAGTCAAACATGGTGGTCGTCGTGTGATGGTCTGGATTTGCTTTGCTACTACAGGACCTGGATAACTGTGATTGACGGAACCATAAATTCTGGTCTTGACCAGAAAATTCTGAAAATGTTTGGCCATTAGTTTTTGACCTCAAGCTTAAGCACATTTGTGTTCTGCATCAAAAACACATCAGAAAGTCACCTTGATTGGCTTAAAAAACAAATTTAAGATTTTAGAGTGGCCTTGTCAGTCCAGATTCTATGCTGTGGCATAACCTTTTAAAAGTCCGTTTACATTCAAAAGCCCTATTGTGTTGCTGGATTAAAACAATTCTGCCAGGAGGAGTGGGACAAAATGTCAGACTCATTACCAGTTAATAGGTTTATGGCACAATCACATTTTCACACAGGGCCATGTAGGTTTTGAATTTTTTTTCCCTCCCTTAACAATCAAACCTTCATTTTTAAACCTACTACTTCATTTAAAAACTAATTACTTGTGTTGTCATTGACTCACACTTAATTTTTTTGATAATATGAAACATTGAAGAGTGGTAAACATGGAAAAAAAAATCAGGAAGGTGCAAAAAATTCCACACCACTGTATTTTTGCCAAACAACCCTTCACCCTCAACCTCATGCATATTTTTGGAATGTGGAAGGAAACCGAAATACCCGGAGAAAACCCTCGCAGGCACGGGGACAACATGCAAATTACCCACAGGCAGGCCGAAGCCTGGAATCGAACCCATTGCCCCTGCACTGGAAGATGCTGTAACATGCTCACCAGTCGTCCACCGTGCTACCTAGTGATTTCGCAGTGAGAGCGTATTCTACTGACAGCAAACAAAGTCAAAGGACGGAGCCCTCTATAGAGAGAGAGAGAGAGAGAGAGAGAGAGAGAGAGAGAGAGAGAGAGAGAGAGAGAGAGAGAGAGAGAGAGAGAGAGAGAGAGATATCGTTCGTTGAGAGAGAGAGAGAGAGAGAGATCTTTGAAATATATCTGTTATTTGCTGTCAGTAGAATACGCTCTCACTGCCATACACGAATTCGTGTATGGCTTGTTTATAACAGTATATATATATATATATAATTTTTTTTGCCTTGTATGTTTTATTGCAATTGCCCTGTGTAATGTAATGACAGATAGTCCTAAAATGATCAATTCTTTACCTGAATAAATCTAGGCTTCTTTACCTTTGTACGATTATCTCAGTGTTAATCACATTATTACTCCAAGCTGAACTTGTGCAGTTATTTGTCCGCCCACATTTCCTCCCTCTGTACCTAGATAGTGCCCGCCTGCGTCACAGGAGGATGACACTGTGCTGTCCTTGTCTGCAATAAATGCCTGAGCTGGAATAGCTCCGCGCTTGGCTTTGTTCATGCTCGATCATAGTGCCGTTGCAAAGCGTCAGACTGCAGGGGTAGCAAATCCAGGTCGAGAAAGTAAAAACTCTGCCACAATTTGGCTTTCGCCACAGGTACTTTTACTCAACTTCTTTCTATCTCTTTGATATTTATTTCATCTAATTGTGTTACCTTGGTCCTTATTGGGCTAACCTGGGACCTCGATTACTGTTTTTCGTGCCACATTACCTGTATGCGGAAATGCGTGTTGGTATGAAAACAGAATTTCTTGAGTCCTTGAAATGATGGAATATGTTGTCGCGAAGAAGAGACACAATAAGTGTTTTCCGAAATGTGTGTGTGTGTGTGCGTGTGTGTGTGTGTGTGTGCGTGTGTGTGCGTGCAAACATGCATGTGGGTGACAGCAGCAAAGGGAGACAAGATGAAGGCTTAGTGTGTTTGCCTTTAGGCAAACCATTTTTTGCCCTGTCACGTCCACAGTCCTGATCAGAGGAAACGCGTCACTCCCTCCATGTATCATAGCCTTAACACCCGCGCGCAAGGATTCACATGCTCACTTATCACTTCACTTTTAATTTCTACCCTCCCCGCATCTTCACATCCACTTTATTTTACAAGACAGGCAGTTTTCCTGAGTCATCACGTGGATCAGGGAAAACGAGAGAGGAAAAGAATTAAAAGATGTATGGCGACTGGGAAGTCAAGTGCAATCTGGTCACGCTGACACACAGATTCCATTACCAGTTAAGAATTTTGGAAGCCAAACAGACTCCTGGCGATTGCTTTGAGCCATATATGCATTAAATTATGCAGAAATCGTGTCAGTTGGCAAAACAGTGCTGACATATTTAAAGTTCAGCTTGGCGAGTCGTGCATAATCATAGCTGTGAAAGTGAATGTGTCAAGGGCTTTTCAGTGTGCTGATTAAATGCCCATCGTGGAGCAATCACAAATGGAAATACTGTAGTGTATACAGTATGTCAGGAACAATCGGAAGTACTATTCAATGCATAACCTGTATTTGAAAAAAAAAGTAATAATAATCTCACTTGGAGGGCAAGTATAATTCTGTTGTACTAATTGCTCAACTGCATATTATTGTCCGCTGCCCTTTTCCTGATTAGGGGGTACTAACCTTTTTGATGCCGAAAGCTACTTCTTGGGTTTAAGCTTCTACTGATGACTTTGAAGGGCTACCCGTTTGAAAGACACTTCTGAATAAAAAGTGCTCAAATTACATTTCTATGTTATTAATAATTGATGGTGCTCTTTTACGCAAAAGCACGGATCATGTTCATGACTTCCCACAATAATAAGGAAACATTAATATCATACGCAGCACTTTATTTACATAAGTGTCTGCCAGTATTTACATTTTCAAATAATCACTTCTACAACATAATTAGAAAATAATATCCCACCTTGGTGATCCACACAGAAAATTTCATCGAGTACCAACACTAAATAAATAAAACGTGTATATTTGGTCCCATTCTAAACAGAGTAAAATCTGAGGGTAAACTTTACACAGAGAAAAATTATAGCGATATTTACTTGATTTTCTTTTTCATTCATAAATTCAAAGCAAATTTTACAAGGATAGTTTGGGAGAAAATTTTACTTGCATAATTAAAAAAAAACAAAAGTTATTCAAGGGTTGAGGAATGCACCAACAACCTTCTGGTGGGGAGAGAGACTCGCTACCACCTGAGCCTTGCCATCCCTACTGTGTGTTAGTAAATCGCTGGTGTCTCGAAAAAGAGACCCCAAATAACTTGTGGAGGTACGGGTATTCCGCCTGACGGCAGTGATTTACTATCTCACTGTTGGAGCGGTATGGCTCAGGTGGGAGCATGGCCGCATCCTCACTTCAAAGTTGTGGCTTCATTCCTCAACCTTTGAGCTCCTATTCATTTAATAAACTAATTGAATTGAATTGAATTGAATACAACTTTATTGTCAAATGTGCTGTGCGTATGTGTAACATACAGCACTAATACTATATAAGTAAAGTTTAGGAAAAAAACAAATAAACCAAAAAAATCTCTCCTTGTAAAATTTACTTTGAATTTTTGACTGATTTTTTTTTCCAAGTAAACACCACCCCAATTTTTTCAGTGTAAAATTTACTCTCAATATTTTATTCGCAAATTGTACACTGTTTTGACTGGGGCTAAATATTGTCTCTTTAGAGGAAAATGTACTCTATCAAATTAAGTGTGCATGATACCTCTAGTTTAATCTCATGCGCCGTGGCACTTTTTATAAGGCATGGAAATGTATTTAGGCTACTGGGTGTTCACAGTGGACCTAACAACAATTGGAATATAACTTGATCTACAACAATTGGAATATAACTTGATCTCATCACAACTTACACTGAAACATATTTCTATTACAAAGATGTAACATTAAATTGATTCCTCGCCAGGGAATAAATATCAGGGGTACCAATGCTGTAGATAAGCGTGGATGTCCTGCATCGACACAGCACTTAGCACTTGTACACTACATCCATGATTGCAATAAGAAAAAAAAATGCAAATTAATGAACGGATTGTAAATAGATCTTACACAACATACACTGTATGTTACACATACAGTACATTTGACAATAAAGTTTATCCAATCCAATCCAATCCAAACATGTGCTTGAATTTTATGGTTTCATCTGGCTTGAAATAACTATGTCTATGAAGTTGAAGCAGAATGCGAGAATACTAATATCAACACCAAAAAAAAAAAAGTGTTAATTTTATTAATTTTCTTTTGTCAAGTGGCTACACACAAGAGAATCACCTGGATTTTGATTTTTTTTCTTGTAAGTAGATGCATTGTGTCCTTAAAAAATGTGTCCGGATCCAGATGATTTTATTTCATGCAACCACTTGATGAAATAAAATTAAATAAACACCCCGTTTTTTGTTTTGTTTTTTCACAGTACCTTGCATGTCCAACGCTTGTTTAGCTACCGAGGGGTCAACACATCTGCCCCATCTTTCTGAGATTCCAAGTTGGACTACAAATCTCTGTTTAGGTGTCGAGGTTGCATGTTTAACCCGTGCACGTGTGGGTTTTATTCGGTACTCTGACTTTCTCCCACATTCCAAACACATTCATGGTAGGTTAAGACCCTAAGTTGTCCATACACTGAATGTGTATGGTTGTTTGTCTGTAACTGCTCTGTGATTGGCAGGCTGAGCTCGACTCTAGCTAACCTATGACCCTAATATGGGCAAGCACGAAAACGAATGGATGGACAGTGCAAGTCAACAACAACTCTCTTTGTTTATGTTTCTGAGGTGTTGACTGTTCTTATATGGCACAAAAAACTTAATTATTATTTTACACAATCAGGAGAGTGTGGGGAGGCGGGTGAGGGGGGGTCACTTTGGGCCCCACCACTTTAATCCTGCAAAGTAGTCATGTGCCCTGACATTAGAATCATCATTACGTTCCCCCCTTATGACGCCTCGTTCACAATGTTTGTTCGATTTTAGTAGCAAAGCTCAACACATTCAACACTTCCAAATATTAAGAATGATATTTTTGAAAACTTTTACGTAACAAGCTAATGTGTTATTTCTATAAATATGATGGCTGCACTGCTAGATTATAGACTTCTCACCTCTCTGCTCTGTTGTGGGTGTAATCATCAGTCATTATTTGTGCCTTGCTTCCTCAAATCCAAGGTTACATTTTGTCGGTCCCCATTTTCCACTTTCCACATTTCACATCTTTGCGACAAAAAACCTGCCTTGAGCCTGTCCTTGACCCACAACGTTTAACATTTGCCATCTTTATCACTGATCTGCAATAATGCTTTTTTTTCTTATCTTCAAAAACTTTGAAAGTTGGCTCAGTACTTTATAACAGATCTGTTTTGTGTGATGATACAGTGAGTTCATAACGTATTCCAAATATACAGCCCTGGCCACACTATGGTTTGACCACTTGCACAATGTAATGTAATCCAGTACTTGTGCGGAATCAAATTACCTACGCTCGGGAAGTTCCCTTTTGATTGAAACTGTAAGAGAGGCATGGTGGCCAGTTCAGGGTCAGAAGACAGCTGGCATGGGCTTCAGCACACCAGCGACCCCGCTGAGGATAAGATGTTAAAAACATAAATGAATAAATGGATGGAAAACACGGTAATGTGCTGACACTGAGACCAAACACCATCACTTCTGTCTTCTTTTCATTGAAATTCAAGAAATTTAGCGCCATCCAGGTCTTGATTTTCTCCAGACACGATAAAAGTGGCCTCAATGACAAAGCGTCTTTTTTGCTCAGCGGGACATAGATCTGCTCGTCATCCACATAGCAGTAGAAGGAAATCCCATGTTTCCTTAATATGGAACCCAATGGGAGCAGATAGAGTGAGAACAGCAGAGGCCCGAGAATTGAGCCCTGTGGAACACAACATGACAGTGGGGCAGTTCATGACTCAGAGCCACCAAAGCTAACACAAAAGGTTCTGTTAGCTAAATAGGACCCAAACCACTCAAGGGCGCTACCACCAATGCCCACCAGGTACTGCAAACGAGCCAACAGAATACTATGCTCCACTGTATCCAATGCTGCAGTTCAATCCAATAAAACCAGACCTACATCGTGAGTAACTTGACCTACACAGACACGTTGGAGCTCCTGCATTAGCATATGTGGTGAGTTCAATGTTATTTATTTCTTTAAAGTTTCCATATAGATAAAAATAGATTGTGAAGTGCTCTATTTTGTACTGTAAATGTTTGGAATTATTGTGGTGATGTATTGGAAGATAAAGGAATATGTTTTTTTCTTTTTATCCTCAAATGCTCTTCTTTGATGCCACACATCGGCCTCTTTCATATCGATGTGTGTGGGTGAAAGTGCTTGAAAGGAAAAATATACAATCGTCTGAATCTGCAAAGAAGACTTTAAGAACAATTTATTAACACGTACGTCAGTGTGAACGTAGCCATGCTTATATTGTGTTTTTTTGGTTTTTTTTGTATGTGTTTTCTATTGTGACATTATGGTGTTATTAAGAGATGGACCAGATCACTAAAAACCTACTGAAGGTCCAGGTCCAAAACTGACCGCCCACCACCAATGAAAATGAATAAGGGAAATAAATATCCACGTATGGAATGACAAGCTCCATGAATTGTAATCCATCTGGAAAGTATCAGAAGTGTGTGTGAAGTATCCTGTTGGGCACCATACTGAGCCTCCCATGTTGTGTTTGAATATTTATGCTTATTGTGCTCGCCGAGCCACAGGTGGACGACTATTCCGTATTCCTTTTTCAGTCTCGTTTGTGGACTGAACAGTACTACGAAAATCAATCATTTCCGTGCTCAGGTAGGGCAGCGGAAGCTTCATAAACATGGCGACACACTGGATGAAGAACACTGCATTTCGGTCCCTCTGTTTCACCATGCGGCACAACAGCATTGACTTTGTTTGTGTCTTCTGGAGCGAGATGGAGATGTGAGGAAGAAATTACATCATTTGGAACTGACAGAGAGACGCCTCCAAATCCATCACAGTCAGTCACAGGACAGTGTCTCTGCTTCTTGTGCTGTGGTGACACAATAACCGTCTTGGAATTCACAGTTAGTTTTGTGTGTGTGTGTGTGTGTGTGTGTGTGTGTGTGTGTGTGTGTGTGTGCGGGCGTGCGTGCGTGTGCGTGTGTATTTTAATTAAGGTTAAAAAAACACTGACATGTTGCAACAAACAAGAGTTCTCTAAAACCTCATGTGAATTCCCTGTTGTCTGTAGTCACTCTTTCATCCCGAGACAGTCCTCCTTTTCTCTCACTGTAATACAAGTCCATTAAAAGGTCTTCTTGATTTTGTGTAACCATTTGGCCAACTCTATTCCTCTCAGTTGCGTTTTATACACGATGCTACGTATACATTTTAAGCATGAATCATTGCTGCATTGATTTGGGGGACTGAGTGCAAACACCTCAACAAATGAGTCTCCATAAAGTGTAGCAGGCCTTGCCAGCTTGAAATGATCCCACATTTATTTACTACTCTCTGTAATCTCTCTGCTACGAGCCCGCCGCAGTCGTCAATTCAATACAGTGGAACCTCCAAAGACAAACACCGCAAAAACATCTCAACGTCCAATTCGTCATTTCATTTCATTTTCCGTTTCTGGAGATTTTGTCCTCATTAGGCTTATCCCAGCTGAGGCACACCCTGGACTAGTCGCAAACCAGGCACAGCCATACAAATTGGCATTAAAATATTGTTACACTTCAGCCGACATTGAAACTCTATGAACAGAAGCTCCTGTATTTTGAGTAACACAGTGGTTCCCCAACGTTTTTTGCCGTGTGTACCCCTGAACCTTTTGTACCCCCTGACTCATACATGTTGACAATTCTCCAAAAGTAGAGCGCAACACAGCTGATTATGAACCCTTTCATGCACAAATAATAATAACATACATCTGGATTTTTTTTCTCAAGTGTTTTTATTCGTCTTTAGGCATGAAAATAAAAATAACGGCAGTGGATGGCAACACACATAAGGGTCCCTTGTGGCGGTTGATGCACAACTGTGACATTAAGATTAATTAATATAAGCGAAAACAACATGTGAATAGCTGTCCACTCTGGTAACCGCTGTCCCTGAAAGGGTTCGAACAAGTCGTTAAATTCAACATTTCATTCTTTGACGTTGCCCTTTTCCTGAACACATATGAAACACAAAAGTGATCCATGTCAATAAATGAAGAAAAAAAAAATAGGGATCAAGACAAAGGGGGAAATATGGCTTTGATTTATGTCACTCATTGTATCCATCCATCCATTTTCTGAACCGCTCATAACATTGACCTCAAAAAAGCTGGAGCTCCTTTGAAAAAGGCCACTTTAAACACACTTTTAAACTTCAAATGTCAGGAAGAAAACACTTAACAATACCGGTCAGACCCACAATAGCAGTTTTACTTATTTTTCATCAGCCATCTGAGATTTAATGAGATTTGAGCTGACACGCATCTGTTGTGATTTTGGCGTGGTTGTGCCATAGCTTTTTGATCTTGGAAATATCCATCCAACCTGGGCGGCCCGGTCCAATGGTTAGCGCGTCGACCGCAGGGTTCAATTCCAGCTCCGGCCTCCCTGTGTGGAGTTTGCATGTTCTCCCCGGGCCTGTGTGGGTTTTCTTCGGGTACTCCGATTTCCTCCCACATTTCAAAAACATGCATGGCAGGCTGATTGAACACTCTAAATTGTCCCTAGGTGTGAGTGTAAGCACGGATGGTTGTTCGTCTTTGTGTACCCTGCGATTGGCTTGCAACCGGTTCAGGGTGTCCCTCACCTACTGCCCGAAGACAGCTGGAATGGGCTCCAGCACCCCCGCGACCCTTGTGAGGATGAAACGGATCGGAAAATGGATGGATGGATGTCCATCCAACCATCCATTTTCTGGTCATCTTATCGTCATGAGGGTCGCAGGCGTGCAACACATTTTGTTGCCATAACAAACTATTGGGTGTTGAGCATTTAATAGTTTGGTAAATGTAGTGCGGACGCATACAGACACTTTGCCAGTGTTGAAATGAACACCCTTGGTATTAAATTAAGACCAATGACACACGCCTTTAGTCGTTCATTCTCATTTTGCACCCAGTGGGTGTGTCACAAGTATAGATTGGAGAATCCACGTACATGAATTAAATCTTGGCTTTGAAAAAAAAAAAGACTGACGTGCCAGCATGAGAATATGGCCTTTCGTGAGTGATTACCGCGGTTTGAATGAGTTTTGTAAGGAAGGGCGATGCCTTGTACATTTCAGAACTGATGAGAATCAAATCACAGCAACAGGGAGCATCATGCAAGCTTCGACTTTTATGAGCATACTAAAACTTTCTAATGTTCTTTATGGCGCTTTAAAGCTGCGGAATTTCTCTGCCACTATCAACGAATGTACGTTTAACTTTGACATACTGCTCAGACTGAACCATTTTTGAGCATGTTCATGTTGGATGAGGGAATTGGAATGGTTCGTGCTTCGAGGACGCATCTGGGAAGGTGGCTTTTTTTGCTGCTCTACCTTTACTACATCTAGTGGGAACCTGCTTTCAGTTTTTGAATGCTATCATTATCGGTCTCACCATATTGTTTTGGATTCTAAGTGCATTAAGCTCTTAATTTGATGTGCTGCATAAACAATTCAACATGATCTAAAAACACACTGGACCCTGTCATAAAGACATTCATTTACCGGTAATAGAGTCAACACTCTAAAGGTAAGTCTTACAATTTAGAGTTAAAATAACATTTTCTGGAAAAAAAAATATGCCTATCTTGTTGAATAAAACTTGTAATTCAAACCACGGTCAGGAAAAGTCAGCATGTTTTTGTCGGGTATCTGGATGATTCCGGACCGAATCAGACCCTACTAAGGTAGACTCAGGAAAGTTGATCAAACAAACATATTTATTTACAAAAAAATAGGTGCAAGGCCGACAAAGTACAAATCAAAACGCTGGGCAACAAGCCAGGAATAATGCGAAGAAAACAAAAAGCGCTTGCGCAAGGCAAGGCAAGGTAAAAACATGAACCAAAATAGCTTGTAACAAGTACCAGAAAGACCAAACCGCCTGGAGGAAAAAAAACGTGGATATGCTTAAACTTTACTTAAACAAGGAAGAACATAAGCAAAGGCAAGAGCCAAAAAAACTGAGAAAAAAATAAATGACGCCGGGAGCCCAAAAACGGAGAAAACATAAATCAAAGCAGATCCAAAAACGGATCGAGAATAATAAGGTAGTGTTTCAGTCAGTACCATAGTGGCTTGAAAGTGGACAATTTTCTTCCAAAGGCTGGAGAAATTTGATGTGAGCCTGATTATCATGTAAATTAGCATCATAATTACTTAACAGTCTGGCAAAATTCAGAACAACAGCAAACATTTTCAGGAACAGGTACGTAACAAAAGATTGATTTGGTTCATTCCACTCTTAGATTGGGTGGACGGGCAGTTCAGAAATCCCGCTATTTGTGTTTCAGCAATGATCTGTGATAAATGTATTTGTGAAAAAATGTGAATAGTCAGAGTATATTAACTGTTACTGTTCCTTTCGAGAACCTACACCGTATGTGTCTTTTCTGTACAACTTAAATGAGTTTATATTTGGGTTATATAACCCACAGACCAAAGACAATTTCAATGACACACTTGTTGCAAAGAGCCCCTGTTGCTCTTTATGTACTGCTGCGCATGTGCGTGCTGGTCGTAAAATTAACATTGTGGGTGCATTTTGTCCATTTCCTCTGCGTGGCCAACCTGAGCATTTTACTCACAGCACAGTGAACTAATTACAGCTGTAAACAAACACCAAAACAAACAACTCGTAACAATTTGCCTTGCTAATTTCACAGAGACGCAATTGTCCATTTTCATGCTTTCTGCTTGGCGATTGCGTCGGGGTGAACACGCTGATCTCGGCTGTGTGAGGACAAGCAATCTGTCTGTACACTGAGGCACAAAGAGATGGCCGGACCTCTCTTTGCAAAAGAAGTGGGTGCAGGAAAAGGTAGAGTGGGTGCAATTTAATCTTCATGACTGAATATATGTGATTACATCTGGGACAGGGTGGGGGCAGCAGGAGGTGACAGCCAGTGAAATAAGAGGTGGGATGATAATGATTTGCAGTAGGACTGAAGCAGAGCAGGAATGAGATCCGCTGTTGTTCTTCATTTGGGTCACCGCTCTGATTGCTGCATATCAAATCAGACCGAGTGCTTTTTTTTTTCTTTATATGGTTGAAGCGGGCTGATAAGGAACATCACGCACAACGTTATAGGTGGGGTTCTGTGGAGCTGTTGCATCATAATAATTAAATAATTGAAGGCAAAGGTAGTTCTGATGAACTAGCAATAACAAACAAGCAAGCAAGCTACGTAGCTCGAGTGACGAGCTGTGCGTTTATCCAACCATCAATTATCTGAGCTGCTTATCTTCACAAGGGTCACGGGCGAGCTGTACTCTGTCCAAGATGACATCGGGCAGAGGTGGGGTACACCCTGAACTGGTTGCCAGCCAATCGCAGGGGACACAGAGATGAACAACCATTTGCACCCAGAAGGTATGGACAATTTAGAGTGTTCACTCAACCGACAGTGCATGTTTTTGGATTGTGGGAGGAAACCGGGATACCCATAGAAAACCCATGCAGGCACTGTGAGCAAATTCTACACTAGAAGGCCGGAGCCCGGAATGGAACCTTGCAATTCTGCATTGTGTGGTGGGCGTGCGAGCCAGTCGTGCCACCCGCTGCAAGTTTAGTCAAACTTTGACACATTTTCACTCTGCTTGAATTACCCATCTATCCATCCATTCATCCATTTTCTAATCCGCTTCCACAAACAACCACAATCACACCTTAGTCCAATTTAGAGTGTCCAAACAACTTGCCATGCATGTTTTTAGAATGTGTGAGGAAAATGGAATACCCGGAGAAAACCCACGCAGGCATGGGGAAAACATGCAAACTCAACACAGGAAGGCCGGAGCCGGAATTGAACCTTGCACCTCTGTACTGTGACGCCGACATGACAAACAGTCGACGACCGTGCCACTGCATTGCTTATTATTTATTCTTAATTATTTTCGTGTGTCCACTCCTCTCCAGCACCCAAACCTGCCAATGAGTTGTGTATGGAATTATATTCTCTCCTTTGAGGAAAAAAGATTAAAATCTTAATGACGAAAAAGCATTTCTTTTGACCACAAGTGTTATTATTCCAAGTTTTGATTATTATCCGATTGCATTGAAAATTGAGGAAGATTCGCTCACTGCTATTGTATGGTTTTATTATTGGCATCATGATGGGCAGTTTTTACACAAAAATTATGAAAGAACTTATATTGTGCCCTACTGCTGTATTGTATGAACAGTCTTTGAAATGGATTTGATGAAAAAAAAAATTAGTTAAATTTCATGATATGTTCTATTTTTGGTAATGAGTCTTGTGGTATTTTTTTCCCCCTCACTGTATATTGTTGGCTCGAACACTCATTACTATTACTCGAAACACTCAATATGTCATTATTACCAAACAGTCAACATTCCATTTTGTTGCTGCAACACACTATTGGGTGTCGAACATTTAACACTGTCGTGAATGTTAGTTAAAACCCATGCAGTTTGGAGGCATACAGACACTTCACCGGTGCTAAAATTAACACTCCAGGTGTTGAATTACCACCAGCAGTTTTGCAGTGTCGGCTGTGTGGAAATTCTAGAACTGGTACTTTCCTGTAGGCTTGACGTCATGTGGCGGATATTAGGTGTAATTGGCCAGTCGGGATCTGTGGACAGCTCTGGTTAAATTTAAGCCCTTTTCAAACTACACTCATTCATCGTGGAAGGGTTTCACAGCAGCACCCCAGTATCGGTGTACTCATATTTGGAAGCGCTGACATAGCAGCCTGCCAGGAAGTAAACTCAGAGACTTTTGCCACAGATTTAGACGGGAAGGAGACGGCACCTCGACAATATGTATGTTTCATTGTTGCAAAAGAAATCCCTGACTTTGCTCATTTTAAGAAGGAGGAGGTGGAGATGAGCACCAGGAGAAAAAAAAAGAATTGTATGAATGACTTGGCAGGAACTTAGAGACTTTAATCTCATTCGTAAGCGCCAGTAACATCGAGACTGCTTCAAGGTATATTTCAGGTTGAGCCGGGAGAAGTGTCTATGTCACTGTATGTCATCTCTCATGTGTCCCATAAGCCGAGGACACTGAGACATATTTAGGCCTCCTCCATTGTCCTTCTGCCATCACCTTTAAATAAATACGCCGAAATACTTTGTCGACCTAAATCGCTCCGCCAGCCCCCCTCTCCTACAGGGGGCGTTTTGTGACATCACGACGATGAACCTATCGAGTCCACCTTATTCCTATGCCTCATCAGCCTTTGCATGAAATAGTTGCGCAACTTCAGCTATTGTAAAACCGGCATTTTGTTTCCATGGAAACTGTTTGTGCAAGTCCACTTTCGATGACAGTGACAGATTTTAACAATGTCATAATGTTTTGCTGGAGTTAATGAGAGAAAACATTTCAATCATGCTTTGTGTTAATGTAGTCAGGTAACAGGATGCCATTAAAAAAAAAAAAAAGAGGCCAGTGACTAGGTACACTCACGTGTTTAACTACGTTCCAAATTCCGTCGCTGGAGATGTGACGCAATGAGCTGTTAGAAAAGCTCCGAGGCACATCAGTACCTGCACACGAATAAAGTTGGCTACGTTTTGTTCATAGAGGTTGGACACAGTCTTATTTATTTTAAAGCAGACGAAGAACCCAGCCAAACCCCCATTTCCTCGTCCCAACCCTCGTGGTCAACTTGGGACCAGTCCGCTGGCTGCCGGTGGACGCGATTGATGTATTGGGCACCCCTGCCTTAAAATCAGAGATAATTGGCTTACTAGCTTAGCGCCGTTGTTTGCGCATGAGCGGTGATTCAGATGTCATCTGACTGTTTGCCCTGTACGTCAATCAAGTAACGGGATTGATGTTAGGCTGCCATTCTAAGTTCTGCGGTACGTAGCGCTGCTGTTTGAATGTCAGCGCCACCCCGGAGGCGTTTTCGACCAGCCAAAGAGCCGCATCCGCCTTGCGAGCTGCGGGTTGGCCACCCCTGTGCTAGAAACGAACATTTCTAACATCATTCATGCCATTTCAAAACACTGCTCTTCTCTGCACAGCTTCAACTTCTTCCAGTTGTTTGTTCAACTGCCAACGGGGCAACAAGTTCCCAAGCCGTGCAAGATCTTTTTCAATGCAATGGTCGTATTTGTTGCTTATGATTGCTTTGAAAAGGTGGTGAAAAAAAATGTTAAAATAAACCGCACCACAAAAGGAAACCCGCTGGAACAAATAACATTCTTACCGGAAGTCGCTCAAATCATCATTTCCCCTCAGGAATAAGGTAGATAGTGTACGTGTGATAATTCATTCATTCATTCATTCTCCGAACTGCTTATCGTAATGTCATTAAAAAGTCCTGGACACCAAAGTGTACGTTGAAAGAAAGACAAGGACACACCACAGAGAGAGGACAAAGCAAGCAAGGAGTGTGACTGTGTGATTTGGGACGAGGAGCTTAGAGAGAGAAGGAAATAAAAGACGACATCCTCATTTCGACCGAACATCTGCCTGACTTGCCTGCGCAATCCTGCTCTGCACAGGCTGACAGCAGCAGGTTGAGCTTTTCCGTGCAAACAGATGGATTTAGACTTGCACGCAAACACTTGGCAATATTCGCTGCCTCAGGTGAGGTTTTAAAGGTTGGTATTGAATCGGGCATAGCAAGCCACACTTGGGATAAGAAAAGTTTAAGTGTAAATGGGATTTTCTGTTTTAATTAGGCAATCCGCTGGCATGATCCGAGACCGACGTGCTTTTTCTTCCTGGAGGTTCTTACTTGAGTGTATTTGCTGTAGCACCATCCTGAAACTATAAAGAGAAGAAAATGGAAGGCAAGTCGTGGAAGAAGGAATACAGTTGAGGAATAAATGAAGTTTAATTCCCAAGTACGAACCAGATAAAATATTCTATGGTTTTAATATGATCAAATCAAATGTCAATTCTATTCTCAGGTCAAAGGCCAACTGGGAAGTAATTTCAGAAAATCCCCCAAGAAATATTTTTATGTCAGCAGTAAAGTAATTAGACCAAATACATTAAATAACTCATTTAAAAAATCTTTTGTAAATTCGTTTTCCTGAAGTGAAACCCTGGTGAGCGAAACACCCGGAAGTGTGACGTCATTTCAAGAACAACAACGGTACAGCTCAGCATGTAATGAGTTCAAAGCCAGTCAGAAATGCATGCAGAAAGTGATTTTTCAAACTTGTCATGAGGGGATCCAAGTGTTTGAAGAGTTGGAGGCAATATTTCTGTCGAACCATCCATGGACGAGCCAGATGCTCAGGATTTGGAAAATGTTGTACCCAAACGACCGGACATGGAGTGGAGATGAAATCCATCAGTGTTGGAAGAACAGTAAACTATCTAGGCTGCGGTTAGCCTTGCGTTATTGTTTGCAATTCTATGATGTGTCGTAAATTGTGCACAATGAGATTACCCACTTGGTCCATGTATTTCCGCTAGCACTGAGAGCAAACGTCATAATGGGTCCTACATTGTAATTGCTAAGGTACTGGTAGTTCTATATTGTGCCACTCCGCACAATATAGCCTTCTGCAGCATTGTCAGTTGCAAACCATTACAGAGGATTCCATCCATTTACTTATATTTTGAAGGTTTTCGTGCAGGATTTATGACTGTCACCCTGTTAATACGATGATACATAATGAGATGTGCTGGATATGGGAGGAAACGTATCATTAAAAAAAAAAAAAAATTAAATCTACACACGTGTTTGCTGCCAAACTGTTTCCCGAATCCAGAAATTTGTATAAATGTGTGAATGAGAGTCATTACCTTTGTGCAGTTTGTAGGGTTTTGAAAGTGAGTGAAGTGGGAAGCATGCAGAAGCCTCCACGTGGCGCATCCCGGGCAATGCTAAAGACAGAAACTGTACAACAGTGACTGACTTGAAGTAGCCAATTCTGCAACCACCGACCGTCAACGACAGTCAAGTTTTTCCTAGCCACGATGCCGGCGCTACTAGTAGTGACCTCAATCAACGTCGAGGGATACACTAGAACGAAGGCTGATGTGCTAGCGGCTAGTTGCAATGGAAGCGACATCGTCTGCATGCAGGAAACCCACCTGGGTCAGACGAGCAACCGGCCAATACTACCAGGAATGAAACTGGTAGCTGAGATCCGTCATCCCAAGTACGGATCAGCAATTTTTGTGAAGCCCCTGCTGGACGTCAGGGACTTCCATACCAACAGCTCAGATACCAACATAGAGACTGTTACGATATGCCTGCCAGAGATCTCCATTACCTCGCTCTATAAACCACCTGCCAGCCCCTTTGCATGGCCTGAACTACCACCTAAATGCAGGAAGAAGCATGCCGTTGTAATTGGGGACTTTAATTCCCACCACACAATGTGGGGATACGACTCAACCAACAGTGATGGTGAACTAGTTGAAAGTTGGATGGAAAACACAGGCTTGCAGCTGGAGCTTATTCACAACTCTAAACTCCCCAAGTCCTTCAACAGCTGCCGCTGGAGAAGAGGCTACAACCCTGACCTGTGCTTCGTCAGCCAGAGACTAGCACATCTGACTGAGAAAACGGTGCTTAAACCGCTTCCCAAGTCACAACATCGACCAATCTCAGTCACGATCAAGCCTGCCATCACGAAGACGGAAGTACCCTTTCGACGCCGCTTCAACCTCATGAAGGCCAAATGGGATGAATATAGCGAAGGAATGGAAAACGCTTTAACAGACATTGAACCCACACCTGACAACTACACCATGTTTGTTCAGGCTGTAAAGAAGACTGCTTGCGCACATATCCCACGCGGATGCCGAAAAGAATACATCGCAGGCCTTACAGAGGAGTCATCACAGCTGCTGGCGCGCTATGAACTGGAGTTCGAAAAAGACCCCTTTTCCGACGCCGCCAGTGAACTGAGTGACACACTCATGGAATCCCTAGGGAAGGAGAGGCGGGAAGCCTGGCAAACACTTGTAGAGAACATCAACATGACTCGAAACAGCAAAAAAGCCTGGGCTACTATCCGGAAACTAAACGGTGATAAGATCACACCACCCGTTATATCCGACGTAACACCAAACCAGGTTGGGAGCCAACTGGTGGCCAACGGGAGAAGAGCAGAAAGGCGCAGGGCTAAAGGACAACATCTTCTCACCACCATCCCGGGCAGTCAGCAGAACATGTCCATTCTAACCAAGCCCTTCACCTTTGAGGAGTTTGAAGATGGACTAAGCACCATGAAGCTGGGCAAAGCTGCAGGTCCCGACGACATACTGACAGAGATGATCACTCACCTTGGCCCAGCTGCCAAACAATGGCTCATGGACATGTACAACACCTGCCTCCAAACCCAGCACATACCAACAATCTGGAGGAAAGCCATCACCATTGCTCTTCAAAAACCTGGGAAAGACCCCAACTGCCCCAAAAGCTACCGGCCCATCTCCCTACTCTGTATCACCTACAAGCTGTTCGAGAGACTACTCCTTGCCCGACTATCCCCCCAGATAGACACTGAGCTGATAAAAGAACAAGCCGGATTCAGAGCCGGGAAGTCATGCTCAGGCCAACTGCTAAACCTCACCCAATACATCGAGGACGGCTACCAGAAGAAGCTGATAACAGGCGCTGCCTTCGTAGACCTGTCGGCAGCTTATGATACCGTCCAACACAGGCTGCTGATCAAAAAACTTTTCGACCTGACAGCAGATGCCAAACTGTGCAATATAATAAGATGTCTTCTGAGCAACCGGATGTTCCATGTCACACTCAACAATAAAAAAAGCAGATGGTTCCACCAAAACAACGGGCTGCCGCAGGGCAGTGTCCTGGCACCCCTCCTCTTCAATGTTTATACCAACGACCAACCCCTACCAGAAGGATGCAGCAGGTTCATCTATGCAGA
>NW_017842059.1:3087285-3091985 GCF_001891065.2 Hippocampus comes
CCAATCCTCAATGAGACCTGCAGGATAGTGACTGGGTGCATCAAAACAACCCCCACCCCCTGCCTCTATGCCCTCTCTGGCATCTCTCCCCCTGACATCCGTAGAGCAGTCATCGCTAAAGCAGAGCGCACAAAGCAGGCGAACGACAACCGGCACCTACTTCATGAACACTATGCCCCCCAGAAACGGCTCAAGTCCAGGAGCAGCTTCTTAGATACCACTGCATTACTGGAGACCACACCATCTGCTGCCAGGATCACTGAGTGGCACAAGCAGTGGAATAGCCTGGGAAGCCAGACAACACAATGGACAGAGAGAGGCATCACCCCAGATGAATGTCTCGCTACTGGTCATGACCAACCTTGGGCTGTCTGGAAGACACTGAACCGTCTGCGGGTCGGCGAAGGACGATGCAAGGCATCCATGAAAAAATGGAAATTAGCAACTTCCGATGCTTGTGTGTGTGGTGAACCACAAACAATGGAACACATCATGAGATGTAGAACTGCTCCAAAATGTACTGGACATGACCTGGCCGAGCCAAATGCTGCTGCACTCGCCTGCGCCACCCACTGGAGGGACGTGATATAGAAGATGGCCGGACACGAGGAAGAAGAAGTGAGTGAAGTTAACGTGCATTCGTATATGGGTGCCCTGCCACGTCAGATATGGCGGATATGCTCACAAATTCAAATCAGGTTGAAACATTAAAAAAAAAAGTCAGAATAGTGCTGTGAGTATCTTCCCGAATAACTCATGTAGGTGATATTAAAGATAAAACAAGTTCATTTTGACTTCCTGGTTGTGTATCTCTGTGTGAACCAAACAACGACTGAATAGGAGGAGTGGATGTGGTTGAATAATGAACCATCCGTGCCTTAAGTATTGCGAACAAGGTAAAGTGAGTATGCCAATTATGTATCATACAAGAGCAAGACATATATAAAAGTTGAAACATGTTGTGTTCCAGTTGATGTCTTAATTTCTGCAGGCCTGCTTCGTAGTTCCAAATGGCAATTTCATTCAGATTTTCTTTATCTTTGATCCTTATCCGGTTATATTTCAGTGCCCACAATACAGTATTGGCACTTGATTACAATTACAGTTTCAGATTGGTTCAAGTAATATAAGAGTTTATTCTTTTCATTCTTCGGGTTTGCTCATTTAGTTTTTTCTTCACTTAATAAAATTTAAAAAGCTGCTTAGAGAAATTAATGTACTGTAGTTTTTTTTTGTTTTGTTTTGTTTTCACGTGGGCCACTACATTTACACTGAATTTAGGGGACTAGATTCTATATTTCTCCATGAAACTATGAAGACATGGCCAAATAAATCCTTCTAAAATAATGCACCCTTTCATCAATTGTGACTTGCTTTGGTGCAAAAACTTCACATGTGAGTGCATCTTGCTTTTTGCACAAAGCAAGCATCTGTAAGTGGATGTGGAAGTTTTGTTTGTGGTCAGTGATAAACAGAAATAATAGATTGAGAGAGATGGTGTGTGTATTAGTGTGTAAATGAGAGGCAGCCACAGTTGAAGTACCACAACGGGAGGGTAAAGAAAAAAATAAAACAACAGCCATACAAAAAGCTCAAGCTCCCTTCTGATTGAATTTGTTGAGGCGTGGCACTGAGATAGATCACAAACACTGATGTGTGTGCGTGTAGCGAGTGTGAGTGTTTCCGACCATTGCCCAAAGTGGAAAAAGATGGAATTTCCCTTCCAGATATGAGAGACTGGTGTGTGTGTGTGTGTGTGTATGTGTGTGTGTGTGTGTGTGTGTGTGTGTGTGTGTGTGTGTGTGTGTGATAAGCATATTTGTGTGTGCATCAGCATTCATGCAGTCCTGTGAGTGTGATTAGATATTTACTCTGTGCTGCAGTGAGTGATTAAGTGTGGTTTGAAGCAATGGTTTTACGCCACACTGCGTCACTGACTGCAATAACAATACTCACATAGGTGAAAAAATATATACATATATACATATTATTTGTGTCAGTGACGCAGTGTGGCAAGCTCCAGCATGCCCCACGACCCTTGTGAGGATGAAGCGGATCAGAAAATGGATGGATGGATGGATGGATATAATACAGCATTATACCTTTGCTGCTGCTATTGTTGTTGTTGTTGTTGAGCGACCTCCAACTGGGTCCCAAAGCGGCTCCTAAAGCCGCAGCGACCTGGGTACCTGCAGACCCAGTTGCCTGCTGTTGTTGTTTTTAAATGTTGTCGAGCAACCTCTAACTGGGTTTGAAAGTTGCTTCCAAGCCGTTGCGTCCTGGGTACCTGAAAACCCAGTTGTTGGCTTGTTGATTGGGAACTGTTCGTAGCCCGAAGGTACACCCAACACCGATTGGAGGTCGTTCCCGAGTTGGGCCACTGCTGCTGTCTGGAAGTTGATGTCAGTAACAGTTTGAACATTGCTTCTTGGTGCCATCGGAGTTTCTGTCAGCAACTGCTGTTGTTCTCTTGGAGCTACCTATTCAACGTCTGTTAAGGTAATGAGACCTCCTTATTTTTCTAGACTTTCAAAATGGTTGAAGTGGCTGTGGCCGATGCTTTTGGAATGATTTTCCGGCCTCTCGCTACCTCATAATGGACTCTGTATTCCACATACAGGGAACGGAGGCGTGCTAACTTCCGATCACTAAAATATACTTGTAATCTGCTGAAATGGCGTCAAGTTAACGTACATGACCTGTTCCCCTATAATTTGCTCCTGTTGTCCAAGTGTCGGGGAAGCGATTATAGCACCATATCCCACATCATGAGCCATTTTCTGCGTCACAGTAAGTGCAGGTCCAGGTGCTTATTTTTTTTGACACGTTCAACTTTGTTTATTGAGCACAAAATATGTTGCAATGTCTTTATTGTCACGTTCTGTGGTGCTGATGCAACAAAATTGAGCTTATGAAAACATAAAAAACATCCTATAAAATACTGACAAGCATATACTATTAACTGCGGGATGAGGATAAATGTTCTCACGAATCTTCCTGACGCAGTGGCCGACTTCATCACCTCGCTATAGCCGCAGGGGAGAGAGGGAGTGAGGAAGGGTGAAGCTTCGTGCCTTGCAGGGGAGCCGATCAAGGAGGAACACAGAAAAAGACGGACTGACCACCTTCGTCGATTCGATGTTGCAATAGCTGCATTGTCTCGCTGAAGGTAAAAACGGTTTATCTCCTTTGTAGCCGGACATAATGGCCGGCACACCACAGAGTTGGCTGGAGGAGCGCGTCGTCTTTAAAAGGTCACTACTTCGGATGACATTTCCACCTTGAAAAAGCACCAGTTCCGACCTGTTGAATGAACCGATTTCAAAAACCCACGTTAACACAATTTCAAAGTTTATTTTCCCACCCAATGACATCCTGATCACTCACACCTTTGACTCTCCTCTTTTTCTCTTGATATCCAACTCAACTCACCTCAATTGTATTTATAGAGCACTTTCAAACAGCCATCGCTGCACGCAAAGTGCTGTACATGGAGCAACTAACATACACAACAGTAAAGCAACAAATCAGTAACAAAGACGGTAGAGAGCACCAAACAGCATAACTAAGATCATTTTAGGGCTGGAGAAACGATTATTTTTATTGACCAATTTAATTACAGTACTTTAATACATCGCGGTGCCATATCATTTGTGTAGGGGTACGCCGTATCACTATAATTGACGGAGGGGACATTGTTTTCTGCTGTTTCGTCAGGTTTTGTGATTGAGATGATTAAACGCAACCAACAGAAGAAATCCCGCTTCGCGTCATCCATATTCTTAAACACAACGCAGTCGGACACCACCGGTTACATATATTCAAGCTTTTAACCCTTGTGTTAACTGTTCCTACTCAAGTTGCCGACAGTGGTTGGGCGTACGGGTGAGCTCTGTCAGCTGCTTGAGGTATGCCAAGGTTTAGGTTCCAGGGCTACTTCATCATTCCGTGACAGTGGATCAATGAGTGGGTTGTGGTTATCTCTGTGGATCCAACTTCTTTTTCTTAAACAATCTTAGTTGTCGTTGTCTCATCTGAATCAGTGGTTGTGTTTGGAAATAATTATCCTTTCACTCTCTTCTCGTCACAAGAATGTAAGCAGGAAGAACATTTGCTCTATAGCAGGGGTGTCAAACTCTTTTCACATTGTGGGCCACATACGGCCTCGGTAGATGTTAAATGGGCCAGACTGTTAAAATTATATCATAATTTGCTATAAATAACCCAAATAATATGTATTTTCTTTGTTTTGGTCTAAAGAAGCACAAGAACATTCGGAAAATGTTGAAATTTAATGAACATATCTTTTACAAAACATTTCATGAAGCACCTTAGATTTCCTCAGACAAATGTGCAATTTACTTTTATCATTCACATGTATGCATTGCAACTGATCCCACTGATTGTACAAAGGCACAAAACTTTAACAAGTAATTGGTATTGAAAAATACAGTAATGCACTTTAAGATTAAACGAGATTTATAGAGAAAGGAATTTTTAAACCATTTACATGTGAATATATAATCTAAATGTAATCCCTTCCTACACCTTACAAACTAAAGAGAGTGCTATTAAATGTGTAAAGAATAAAGTACTTGAAAGGCGCTTATAAATAAAATGTATTATTATTATTATTATTATTATTATTCACGTCCTTGATAGCGTCTCCTGTGTTGGGTCTGTCTCAGTGACAGACTGAG
>NW_017842059.1:3092810-3105076 GCF_001891065.2 Hippocampus comes
GGCCTTCTCGCTAGCCCTAGTATGCAGAGAGAACAAGTCAGGATACAGGATATTGGCTATTGAAACCTGACTGTGCCCGTTCACTTACAGCGCAATCTGAAGGCCCCGAGCAAATGTAATTTACCTGGCAATACAGCTAGCTGAAATATGATTGGTTAAAAACTCTACCATAATAAATAACTTATTTATCGAGTGGCTTTCAATGTTATTTAAAATAACATTGAAAGCCACTCAACTAAGTGGAAATAATACAACGTAAAGAATACAGAGAATAATTTTGTTTACATATTTATGAAAATAAAATAACATAAATTATAAAATAACATAAAATACATAGAAGTAAATTTACTTTTCTGAGAATGTTTAGGCCAGCAGAGAAGGCCTTGCTGGCCCTAAGGGTCCGCCACTGAAATGTAATCCCTGCCTACACCTGACAAACTAAGGAGAGTGCTATTAAATAAAGAATAAAGTATTCACATGTCCTTGACAGCGTCTGCTGTGGTGGGTCTGTCGCAGTGACAAGACTGAGCCTGCGGTTGTCTTCTTCTTTGATCAAAACAATGTTGTCTTCTACTCTGATGAAAACAGTGTGTCCTCTATCGGATACTCCATGAATTGCACCTTATTAAAAATATTCATTCCGTGTCTTTTATGCATTTTTTCACTTTTAAATGATCCTGCGGGCCTGATCGAACCTACCTGGGGGCCGGTTCCGGCCCCCGGGCAGTATGGTTGACACCACTGCTCTATAGACTTGGACTATGCAATATTTAACATTGCGTGACATCCCTAAACCTTGAAGTCAGACCCCGTGACAATAGCACCTCACGTAAGAATTGTGTATTAACATGTATCTATCGCTCACATGTAGAGTTCATCTTATGTCGCCAAAACCAAATCACTAAACTATTAATACAATGCTGTGGTAAAGCTAATGAAGCAGCACATTTCTATTTTTGTTAAGACGGGTCACACAGAGAAGATGTAACTGATGAATTCATTCAAAACAATGGCATGTGCAATAGGTTTCTCTTTTTTTTTTCTTTTTTTCTTTTTTTTTAATGAAGGGTCATGAGGAGGGTCTCACAGCTCGTTGGCCCCTGGAGCTGAAATAGAGGAGATTGCATTTTAATCAACCAATTCATAAAGAAAATGTAGGGCGCATAAACAACATTGTTGAATTGAGATCGAAGCGCATTAAAAGAAACAACGAAATTAAAATTAGGTCGTGCTGGGTTTACTGATGTGAGAGCCTGTGGTTTGATGATTCATATCAATTTGCTTTTATCAAGTTGGATTAGAAAAAATGAATTATTTGAGACTAGTTGAAATGTCTTCTCACTGCTCTTACTATTACAACATGAAGTCCTGTGACTGTTGACTTGTTACTCATTGAGGTACACCATCTTTAACTGGGGAAGGCTTTTCGCATGAAAATGAAAAACAAATCCTTGGAATTTACACATTTTAATCACAATTGATTTACAGGATGAACAGTCAATACGTTTGCATACATTAGAAAGGAAAAAAAAACAGACATTGATTGTATGAAATAAATTCATCAGACTTAAAATTCACGAAAACTTAATACTGTCACTCTGATCGACTCTTTGAAAGCCGGATTAATTGCTTCAGCTCTCATTGATACACTGCAATCAATCAAATTGGATCTGGATTTCTGGTTTTGAGCCAGTGTTGGTCTTCTGACCGGGTGTAACCATTGGAGTGGTTTGACGTTCAGTGTAGATGTCGTGGTTCTATTTCGCCTTTGCCATGTTTCTCTGCTCTCCTCCCCCTCTCTCGTGGCAGGAGGCGGGCCCGAACTCGGAGGCGGAGACTCACCCCCTCCCCTCACCTGATCCACATCAGCCTTCGTAAATGTTGAGACACACCTGATTCAAATGAACAGGTTCAATATCAGGCTTCCACAGAGCTTGCTGATGATCCGATCATCACAGTGAGCATCCAGCCTTTTTTGGGGTGTTATTACTCTCCTCTTTCATCTATAACTGCTTCAAACAACAACGAGTATGCAGAAAAGTGGTTAAGATTGAATGACCGTCTGTGTCTTATGTGTTATGTTGTATTATTTTGTTATTATGTTATTGTGACTTAAAGATGGCGCCACGAGAGTGGCTGCCTGCTGCTGTAGACTGTAAATTTCCCCAGTGTGGGACAAATAAAGGATATCTTATCTTATCTTATCTTTACAGTAGCTCCTATACTTTTTGTTCTTCTACTTCCTTTCATAACTTTGCTGCTGTAAATTGGGAAGTTCTCCATTATGAGACGAATAAAAGTTTTCTTATTCTTCTCATTCTTAATTTGAAATCACCTTCAGATTTGTGTCATTGTTCAAATGGGAAATTGTTTATCACAGATGTGTGTCAGGCAGGCTCTCTCACAAGCAGATAAATGACAGTGATCAAGAAGAACAACCAGAGTGGAATCACACTACTTCTCTTGACGATATAAAATTGATACGACTTTCAGATTGTGACATCAGGAGTCACCAAGATGTCAGCGACACCTTTGTCTTTATAATGATACCCTTGCTGACAAGCCCACTTTTTACACATTTCTTTGTTTTGTTTTCATTCATGCTTGGAACCTGCAGACTTGGACATTGGGGCACCACCCAGGAATCGGACCCTGGTTGTAGCACCAATGATCTTCAAGCAAGACCATGTACGCATTGAAACGCTTGGGGTCATTAGGCAACTTTTTTTCTAAAAGCTTGTCTCTTATATACAAAAACATTGTTTTGTAGGTGGAAAACCATTGAAAATAGCTCATGAAGTGGAAGTTTACAAAAGTATTGTATCATTTATGTGTTTGAACACGCTCTTGCATATTTGAAAAGTAACATGTACAATGTACGTTCACACGAAGCTGCAAAAACACTACCGGTGCACTCTCATTTGCGTAGTATCGGAGTAACCGCTACTCATCCTCGTGGTCTTATCCAAAAACATATTTGTAATACATAAATGTGGGCTGAGAATTTGTGTTATGGGACTAATCTGTCTCAGATGGTTAGTAACCTCGCTGAAGTATTATCAAGATTCCAGATTGTCTTTCATCACACACGACATTCATGCGCAAGGTTTGGAAAAAGTGTCTCTTTGTCCCACAGACATGGATGGAGAATAACACCAGCGTCAAAAAAAAAACAAAAAAAAAAAAACACTTTGATACGAGTTTTTAAAGGCTTAGCGCTTCATTTACAAGCGATCTCTTGTAAACGGCCCATCGAAGTGAGAGGTCAGGTAAGGCCTCACCTCTGCTATGAGAGCTGATGCAGTTTTTCCAGTTTTGACAGGTTGAACTAACACTCTTCTGTCATTAGATCATTCAAAGACAATTGAACTCTTTCCCTCTTATCAACTCTTAAGCTTTCCTCTCCTTGTGGGTGTTATCGGTTGCCTCTGAAGGCCAACTTAAATGCTTATCGTGTGTGTGTGTGTGTGTGTGTGTGTGTGTGTGTGTGTGTGTGTGTGTGTGTGTGTGTGTTTTTAACAAGACATTTGATGATAGATTTATAGGCCTCTCACAGCCACTGGAGCAATCAAGGAATCACTGCAACTCATATCCTCTCCCCTGATGAAAAAAGAAAAAAAAAAACTCCCAGGGAACACGGAAAGCCAGTAGGGAGCGACCAGAGGACAATGAATGAATTGGACCTGATTGATGAGGCACAAAAAAAAAAAGCAAAAGAAGAAAACCAAGGATGGATGAAGCAATAGTTGGGGAATAGTTGTTCCACAATAAAATGGAGAGAGCGAGACACACAGAGAGAGGGGAGAAAAAAATCTGTCAAATATGCTTGATGAAATGAGCATAAAAGAATGACGGCGATTTTTTTGACTCATCACTGTGCTCCAATTTTGACTCTGATTTTTGTATAAACTGAATCACTCCCGCAAATAAATTTCTTCACGAGTGTCTTTTTATGAGACAAAAACATTAAGAGGAGAGACAGAGGGATAAAATAATGTTTGATAAAACCCACGCAAGCAGAAGTGGGGGGGACCATTGGCCGGATTTGAACCCACGATCTCTGCACTGTGAGGAGGAGGTGCTAACCAGTCAACTATCGTGCCTCCTAATTCAAAAAGCATACTGTTCAAATAAATGACAGGAGGTGCATCGTAAAATCTCCCTGCTGCCAGTTATTTGAAAGTGAAATCTTACAGTGTATGATTCATTAATATGTTTGTACCTTAGTATGTGTGTAATCCGCGAACACGTAGAACGCCATCATCCCGTGCGTAGGCACAGAAAACAAACGATCAGCTTTTGAAATAGCATCAACAGCACATTTTTTTAGGAATGCATCTTAAAGCTCGATGGTGCCTTACTGTGCTTTTAATGTTTGAGACGGGACATTTCGTTTGGGCTCGGCCCCTTATCAAGATTCAAAAAGCCCACACCTCATGACTCGTTCCCTCTATGTTACTTTCACTTTTATTGTATCTGAAGTACTTAAAAGCACACACACCTTTTACCCGGGATGCACAATTTATGATACAGTCATTCATAAAATCTGTCATATTAATTTTAACAATAATAACTTCAATGAGAGTGTGAATGGTTGATTGTCTGTGTGACCTGCGATTGGCTGGCAACCGGTTCAGGGTGTCCCCCATCTACTGCCCAATGACAGCTGGGATAGGCTCCACCACCACCCGCGACCCTTGTGAGGATAAAGCGGATCGGAAAATGGATGAATGAATGAATAACTTTTTCTAATGAGCTAATGAATTTGCTAATGAGGTGACCATTGTAGTAGATTCTCATTTGCCCCGCCCCATCGGTTCATGCACGTGTATTTGCATATATGCCCTCTGCTGTGATTACGCAGCATTGAACCACTCACATTAATCCAAGGCTTCAAAGTTTTTGCATCGATCAAGTATTCATGCGCACTAAAAATGTCAATCATTTAATTGACAGTGGTCGGCCCAGCAGTCCAGTGGTTAGCGCGTCGGCCTCACAGTGCAGACAGAGGTCGTGGGTTCGATCCTGGCTACGGCCTCCCTGTGTGGAGTTTGCATGTTCTCCCCGGGCCTGTGTAGGTTTTCTCCGGGTACTCCGGTTTCCTCCCACATTTCCCAAAACATGGCAGGCTGATTGAACATTCTAAATTGTCCCTCGTTGTGAGTGTGAGCGTGGATGGTTGTTCGTCTCTGTGTGTGCCCTGCGATTGGCTGGCAACCGGTTCAGGGTGTCCCCCACCTACTGCCGAAGACGGCTGGGATAGGCTACAGCACGCCCCACGGCCCTTGTGAGGATAAAGCGGTTCAGAAAATGGATGGATGGATGGATAATTGACAGTGAAATTGACAGGGACAAACGACTGTCATAGGGATCAAATGCACACACATCACCACGAGCTTGCTTGTGACGTAACGCCGCCCCGCATGGCTTTTATATTTTCTGTGGCTTCCAATGCTGATTTCATGAATTTTAGTGACTACAAATTTTTTTTTTTTTTTTTTTACTGTGCTATATGTATTTCCAAACTCTCGATTTCAAGAACTTGTGCTGTGTTTGTGGCTCGAAATGTATTTTGGTTTGTGTACAGCATTCTCGAATTTAACTTTGACATTGTTGTCAGTTTATATTTTTGGCAATCTTTCCGATGATCCCAAACCTTTGAAAATAGGATAAAGATTAAGAAGGTTATGTGTGAATGTGAACCAGCTGATCTCTTTCATACGTCTCAAACTGTTTTTGCTGTTTCTTATCCTGTAAGTGTTCACAATCTGTGTAACCTCCAAAAGACAGTCTGTCGTAAAACACTGCTCAACTTATTGTTTTTTCACATCTTTAAACAATCTGTTCCGTCATCGAACAATTGTTATTCTGTAGTTAGTACAATTTATGAAACAATTAAATATTATTGTCGGACATGTACAAATGACCTCACTAATAGTGTAGTGGTTCATTTGGTTGACTTCCATGCAGGCAGCATGGGTTCAATTCCCACTCAGTGACTCTGTGAAAGCAACTCTTGTTTTCTTACATTATTTCTTTCTTGTTTTTAATTAGTATTTAACCTAATTTTAGTGTTTCATTGTACTCTGTCTTTGTGTGCTTTGAAAGGTGCATTTAAATAAATTACATTTTTATTATTGCGAGTTTGAATGGGCCAGCTTGTAGACTGCCTTTCACCTGAAGTCAGCTGGGATACATTCCAACTCCCTGAACAGTTAAATAAGCTGTGAAGAAAATAGATGGGAAAACTAAAACTGTATGATAACCACATTTTGTAATGAGACAATGAAGGAAAAAAAGTGTAATCAACCATTTATGATTCTCATGGTAATGAGCAAGCAGAGGGAGATTGGATGCAAGTAGTCGGCATGCAAACAATCCACTTTGCAAAGTCATTCCATTCTTACGGAGAAACCATGCTACATGCTAAGCTAACGTAACGTTATCGAGTGTGAAAGGCCAATTTAAGGTGAACGAGTGCACTTCACAGAGGTCTCGCTGGAACCGTGTTAAAGCAGAGTGTATCCAACCAAAAGGGCAGATAATTTGTGTCTGGAGAGAAGATTAATACAAAATAATGATGAATATAGAATAAAATTAATAAATATATTGTGGTTTAACATGATATGCAATGGCATATATCGCTGTTGAAGATTTTTTTTTTCATATGGATCAGCACTAGTTGTTCTGTGCTGATATCATGCAACTATTCCATGATGTGAAAGCTTGAAACATTCAGCAAAATGATGACCAGAAACAAATAAAATACTTTTCATCCTTGTGGTTATTTTATCAAGCCCCTTTTCTGGTTATGTCTGCCTTGGCTGTGAGGGAGGATACAAAAAGGCCATGTGCTTTTCCTGATAAGCGCAAGTTCTTCTCTCAGGAATAAAGCATCACAAATCACTCATGTGTCTTTCACACATAGTTTCTCTCTTGCCTCCCTACACACACACACACACACACACACACACACACACGCACACACGCTTGTGCATTGACCAGCACAACTTTCGTACTAAAGAGCTCTGCACTGAAAGTCGCCAAATAAATATGCTCCAACAACAGTTATGGCAGAGATAAACTGCGCACCTCCACACGAGAGACATCGCTGTATAAAAACCGGGAGCTTGGGTGAGCTGCAGTTGATCATGTGAACATGGGAAGAAATACAATAGTTGATTAAAGAGTGAAATAAAATGGGAATAACACCTTTCTCACATGAAGATGTTGAAAAGTCTGAATCTATCTGAAGGTGTGTCACACTTTCAACCGTACATGCGAGGCAATCGGTTCTGATGGGTCATTTGTAATCTGGTGTGAATGCGCTGCCACTCGGCTTGAAAGACTGCTCTTGGAGTTCACAAGCAACAATATAAAGCACACAGTATACTAGTATCTAACGTCAAATAAAATTATATTACGTAAACGACCATTGGTATACTAAGGCAACCTTCAGAGACGCCTAATATTGGTTGTCATCCGATTTGAACATTCATCCATCCATCCGTTTTCTGATCCACTTATCCTCACAATGGTCGCGGGGGATTCTTGAGACTATCCCAGCCATCTTCAGGCAGTAGGAGGGAGACACGCTGAACCGGTTGTCAGCCAATCGCTGGGCACACAGAGACGAACAACCACCCGCGCTCACACTCACACCTATATAGGGACAATTCAGAGTGTTCAATCAGCCTGCCATGCATGTTTTTGGAATGTGGGAAGAAACCGGAGTACCCAGAGAAAACCCACGCAGGCCCGGGCAGAAAATGCAAACTCCACACAGGGAGGCGGTACCTCTGCACTGTGAGGTCGACGCGCTAACCACTGGACCATCGCACCGCCCTATTTGAACATATCGTCGAAAAATTATTACATTATGAACATGTTTATACTGCTGTAATACCTGATTTCCTCATCCAAAGTGCTTTGACACACTACCATTTCAAAAATGTATTAAAATGCAATTGATTAGATATTTTCTTCAGATTTGTTCTATTGTATTCAGTGTTTATTAAAGGTATTTATTTATTTATTTATTTAAATCACACTGCATTTGTGTGTTTCAGGGATCCTGTTTGTGAAAGAGGTGATGTTGAATGAACCCCTACAAAATGGCTACCCCTCAACAGAGGCAACCTTTCATGTTTCAGGGAAACTGAACAAACACAATGTGAGAATTTGGGGATCAGAACACCCCTACGTGACCAGAGAAATTGAGCGTAATAGCCCAAAAGTGAATGTGTGGTGTGGGATCATGTGCAATCGAACAATTGTGTTTGTTCAGTTTCCCTGAAACATGAAAGGTTGCCTCTGTTGAGGGGTAGCCATTTTGTAGGGGTTCATTCAACATCACCTCTTTCACAAACAGGATCCCTGAAACATGCAAATGCAGTGTGATTAAAAAAAAACTTTAATAAAAACTGAATACAATAGAACAAATCTGAATAAAATATCTCATCAATTGCATTTTTAATACATTTTTGAAATGGTAAAGAGACTTTATGCACACCCTATATATCATTGTTCATCTATCTATGCCAGCAACGTATAATGACAAACACAACAATGATCATTTCCATTCGATGGTAGAAGTACGTGCAATCAACCTCCTTTGGTATTCTGTCCTATTTCTTAGCACCTCGGACTGACCATGTTGACAGACTAAAAGCACTGTTGCGCAAAGGGATTGCACCCTCACCTCTAAGAGTGAGGCGCTCACTACTGTCTCTTCGGCTGATGAATTCAGCTAGACCGTTTAGTACCTTATACTGCAACATAATGAAACCTGGCCCAGTTCAATATATTGTACTTTTTGAGCAAGGCACAATAGTGATAATGTCGTGGTTTCTTGCAGATGATTTTAATAGCTTATTTGTAGAACACTTTCAATGACCTCTTTGCACATTGACTAGCCTGGACCAACTTGTTATGCATTAATTTAGGTCAGTGGTTCTCAAATAGTGGGGCGCGCGCCCCTGGGGGGGCGCGAGGCTCCGTCAGAGGGGCGCGTTTGGCCTGGGAACATGCTTTTTTATTTTTATTTTATTTTTTTTACTGTCCTAGAATAAAGTGCAATTGCACCTCGACTACATTAGGGGGCAGTGGCGCTCACCTTGGCAGAATGCGCCAAATGAATTAAGGCGTCACTTAAAGACATTACACCCCAATCTCGTTGATAAGAGTTTTTTTTTCAGAGAAAAACGAATATTGCCAACAATCATCCCGTTTTGTGACTGCTACTTGTAGCCATTAATCCAGACATCATCTTTGATTAAAAAAAAAAAAAATACAAATTAATTTATATATTTTTGTTTTGCAGGTTAAAGGTTTTTTTAAGATTGTGCTCCTGAGTTAATGTTGGTGATCAGTTTGAATGCATTGTTATTTATTGATTTTATCTATCGGTAATTTTATTTTTCAGTATCGTATGGTTTGACCTGGTCCGTCAAAAAATATTTATAGTTAAATTAAGGATTTAATTTTACTTTTAAATTTCAGATGCACTTTAACTCTTCTCTGTTACAGTTAATAAAGCTATTCTTTGTTGTAAGTTGGTTCATATTTCTTTTTTTATTCTCTTATACGTTAATAAGGGTACAGTGTTATGCAGAGGTGTACTTACAACAATTTTATAGACAAATGATACTACAGGTATTTATAGTCACGAGGGGGGGTGCGAGATGTTTTCTTCTTCTTAGGGGGGGCATGACAGAAAATAATTGAGAACCACTGATTTAGGTGAATGAAAATCATTGAGGGCGGCATGGCACAGCGGTCGACTGGTTAGCACGTCCGCCTCACAGGCAGCCTTCCTGAAACCATGTTGTGACATGAGTCATCGCTTTAGTTAGTCTGGCTGCAACAACGCCTTTGGAATGACCGTGAACAAATAAAACCGTGTCATCGGATACAACTACAATTCCAAAGAAGTTGGAACATTGTGTTAAACATAAATGAAACACGGAATACAATAATGTACAAGTCATGTTCTAACTATAAAGATTGCATAAACTACTATGACATAATATTTAATGTTCAAACTGATAACTTTATCAACTTAGAATTTTGTGGCTGCAACACGTTCCAAAAAAGCTAGGACAGCATCATGTTAACCGCCGTGTCATCCTTTCTTTTAACATTTAATAAACATTTAGGAACTGAGGACTGTTGAAGCTTTGTAGGTGGAATTCTTTCCCATTCTTGCTTAATGTAGGACTTCAGCTGTTCAACAGTCCGGGGTCTACCTTGTCGTATTTTATGCCTCTTAATGCACCATGCATTTTGGCAGCAGATGTTTCTCTAAAATCGGTATGTACCTTTCAGCATGAACACTGCCTTCACATATGTAAGTGACCCATGCCATTGGCATTTATGTTGAACACAATGTAGCAACTTCATTGGAATTGGTGTTAGGGATGGGCCAGCCAGGCAGCCTCCTCAGCCAGGGTGCTCTGCACCTCACACCTGAGGCTTGCCAGCACATCACCCATCTGTAGCCAATCTGCTGTTTGGACTGGCATAGGTTGGCTCCCAAACCAGTCCTCAGTGCGAGTTTGTACCGTTACCACCTGTAGTGAGCTGTGTTGGCATCTCCTGAAGTTTTTGTTTCCTGTGCAGACATTTCCTTGTGGACTCCTCGTGCTTCTCCCTGAACTTTTGAGTAAGTCCCAGGTTTCTCCCTGAGTGAGGGTTTCGCATCCTGTACAAGACTCTAATAAACAACGCCAAGTGTTGGCTTCCACCATATCTGCCTGTTGTCATGCAAATTGGGGTCACATACAAACCTTAGCAATTGGGATTGTATTTGTTTTTTGCTTAGTTATTTAAAACTGTGTTATTATTATTATCATCATCATTATTATTAAGAGCAGACACTGATGAAAATAACTACAGATAAATATCACTGCAACACAATTTCTGTCAATCTCTGGATGTGTTTTTAAATGATCACTTGTACAAGATTGATGTCCCATCACTGATGAGCTATTGTATTTTAAGAACAGGGCCACAGTCATGTTGTCCTTGGAGGACCGGTTTAGAGACTCCAGCTGTGCACACACTATCTGTATATATATATATATATATATAGATATATTGAAGGAACAATTTACCGCACCCCACACACTGTTGAGACAATGACAAGTCCAGCTGTTTCCCTTACAATGCCAACTGTGGCAGAGCTAACTATAACTGGAGACCTACTTGTGCAAGCAGATCCCAGACTAGAGAATAAAAGTCAGGGCCCATAAAGACAAGACAAAAATTTCGGCACATTCGACTTTTGGCAACACCGCCTTTGCACCTTAAGCTCAACCATGAGTTTAGTTGCATATTTTCTACATCGCCCACTCTTGGGTGTATTTCCCATGAGTATTATTCATGTTGTTCATGTAGACAAATTCACTTCCATTAGCAGAGCAGGATTCCACTCCAGCCATCGTGCCTGTGCCACCAAATATAGTTTGGCTTTGTCAGTTCATGGATGGAGAAAGAAGTTGATTGCAAATTACTAAGGGGAATGGCTCTCGGTCATTCACATCAGATCTTTTCAGTCGTCGAATGCCACAAACAGCCACTGTATATTAATAAGAATGCAGCACACGTTCATCGTCACACCTAAACCCCTGGACAATTAACAGCCTCGTCTGATTAGTGTGCGTGTATATGTACTGTATGTAGGTGGTTGTTCTCAGTCCTGGTATGGCACTTTCATGGCTGCAATGTATTGACTTCAGTGAATAACAATAGATTTATTGCTTAGAAATCGCTGCAATTCATCTAATTTGTCAAGGCAAAGTAGAGAGAGGTCCAATCTGTCAGAAAAATGGAGGGAGGAAGGATGTGGCTGAAAAAAATGGCGTGTTAGGGTGAAGCGGCGGAAGAAGCGACACTGTGCCGCACATCAGACTCCCCTGTCAGCACTATTGCATATGGCTGAAATAATTAAATACAAGGTCCATATTGTATTTACACAGGATAAGCAAGCTACAGAATTTGTGAAGAGCTGTTCAGGACTTGTAGGGCCAGTTTCAGCAATGATAGTTGTCCTTAAACTTCTCAAATTGGTCAGTGCAGTTTTCATGCCTTTCCCATATGTTCGAAATCACATTCGGTAACTGACAGCAACCAATAAGTTCCACTTTACTGACTCTCCCACAAGGTTATTGGATCACCATGAAGCCCATTTTGTCATGGCAGAACCCCGCATCTGCTCTCTATTGGGATTCAGTGTGCTGTATATATATATATATATATATATATAT
>NW_017842059.1:3106523-3118520 GCF_001891065.2 Hippocampus comes
GTGTGTATGGTGGTTAGCGCCTCGAGCTGTGCAGAGGTCGTGGGTTCGTGGAGTTTGCATGTTCTCCCCCGGCCTGCGTGGGTTTTCTCCAGGTACTCTGGTTTCCTCCCACTTTCCAAAAACATGCATGGCAGGCTGATTGAACACTCAAAATTCTCCCTTGGTATGAGTGTGAGCGCGGATGGTTGTTCGTCACTGCAGATGGTTGTTCGATCGTTGTTCATCCTCGTGAGGATGAAGCGGTTCGGAAAATGAATGAATATATATATGTGTGTGTGTGTGTGTGTGTGTTTTTAATTTTTTTTTTTTTTTTTTTATGTTGCTTTTTTTGGTCGACTGCTCTGACTCACGGTGCAAGGGTTTGAGTCGAGGTACCCGGCCCTCATGTGCGGGGTTTGCATGTTCTCCCCGTGGCCACATGGGTTTTCTCTAGGGTACTCCGGTTTCCTCCCACATTCCAAAACCATGCACCGTAGGTTAATTGCACACTCTAAATTGCCCCTAGGTGTGATTGTGAGCGCAAATGGTTGTTTGTTTATATCTATGTGTGTGTGTGTGTGTGTGTGTGTGTGTGTGTGTGTGTGTGTGTGTGTGTGTGTGTGTTTTTCTGGGGTAACCTAGGGGTTTTATTTATGTTTTAAAAGCCCTGTAATGAGCATATTTGGATTTTCGCATGTTGACATGGCCTTTCGGAATTGAGTGCATGTAATCGCAGTCTTTGAGTAGCACTCTTGAGATATACCTTTTGAGAGAAAAATTTTAATTTCATTCTTACAGATAAAATGTGCAATTCAAGCTTCTCCCACACACTGTGGCATTTTTGCCGTAGAGATAGAAAATGTGAAAATGCAGTGGAGAAATTGATGTAAAACTGCAAGGTTCAAAGCGTGGGAAAGAAGTAGCGGCTTACGGTCCAGAAAATACGGTACTTTCAAGATAAGGTATGACGATAGATTGCAGACCCTGCGATTTGATGTCACACGTGTCTTGCAATAGCTATGCTGAAACATTATATTGGGCAGCTCTACCCCACACCACATCGGCGATACCATTGCTTTTTTACTTAATTCTCACCATAGACATTTGAAATAAAAAGTTAATGCACAGAGATTATAAACATATGCGTCACACATTTTTTTGTTACTTCCCTGGTTGGCATTTAGTTAACGTTCCTCTTGGGATACACAGTTTGTGTCTGTGTGTGTTACGAGAGAGAACATTTCGTCGAGAAGAGTTCGAAGCCGTTTTTTATTATTCACATGTTTATATGCTTAATAGATTCTGTTAGAAGTGTCTCTTTCTCTTTTAGGTATAAGTAATAGATTGAAGGTTGTTAGAAGGATATTGCTGTTTTAGACTGTGACTCCTGCTTCATCCTAAAAGAATCCAATACTGTACGTTCTGCTGGACAACATGAATAAAAGTGATTTGTTTTGGCTGAGCTGTATGCCAATGTTTTTAAGAAGAAGAAGAGGGAGGGAGAAGAGGGAATACAAGATGAGAGGAGCATGCACGAGGGCAGTATTAAAAAAAAAAAAAAAAAGTTGAATGATATTTTCATAGCTTTCAAAATCAGTCTGATTGATATTCTGGTAGATATTCCAGGTAATATGGCATGCTTTATGAATACAAAAACAGAGCTTTGTGCTCAGCATTTTTAAACAATGTTACCATGTGACTAGATGAGCAGAAGTGACAAGGTGGAGTCAAAAAGATACAAAATTGTGTTTCCCAGTTCGAATTGCACATTATTCACACCAGAGCACCTTATCAGGTCACAGCTTAACCATCACAATGAACCATGATAAAAGTGGCAGTCCAGGAATGACCTCCGGAGTGAGATAAAGGTACCATGTCATCCTTTTTACCGCCAGAATTTCTGCTCTCTTCTAAATAGTTCTCATGTATTGTAACTCAGGAGGGTATGAAGCAGTGGATCGCGGTCAACTGGTAGAATGCTGGTCACGAGTCAACCGTGAGTGATTTATTTCAATAAATTAAATAAAAATGTGCATGTGTGCATGTTATTATTATTGTTGTTGTGATTATTATAATACATTTATTTTTTCTTAGAGTGCACAGGCTAAAGTGTACACTATCTATTTTAAAACATCTCTCCCTTTGCTATTGCCATAATTGTTGCATTGGCAATGAAAGGTAACGCTCTGATACGACTGCAGCAACATCCACCTGTGTCAGGTCTCCCACGACGATAGGCAGTGATTCCTTTTTCCAAACTCAGAGAGCTACCTGTCTTGTATCTGCGTTATTTTTCTGTTTCGTTCATGTTAGGGCCAGTTATGGCTCTTGCTCATCATAGTATACAGATGTGCACGCCAATGTGCTCATGCAGCCATGAGCGTGTATGCTCTTGTGTGAGTTATAGAGTAGGACAAGGATAAGTGTTAAGAAGTGCGAGTGTGGATTTGCGATGTTGACACTGAACTGTTCGATCGCAGCAAGTTGGTTGCTTGAACAGTACTTTGGTCAAAAAGGTTTGACACCCCTGCTGTAACTGTTTTTAGAAGCAGGACATTCTGTTTGTAAACAACGTAAACGTATCCCAACAATTTCTGATGATCATTCTGAACCCTGTTCAATAAAGAAAGCAGGGGTGAAGTAATGTATAAAAGAAAGTGAAAATTTAGTAAAGTAGGCACTTTCAGTGAACCAGTGAGGCAGCAGGCTGGCAGAGTCCGGAAAATCCTTAGTCTTCGGGCATTTAAAGACCCGCACATCACGTTGCATACATCTAAATATGTCTACCTCTGGCAAAGAGTAAAGCCTTCGGTTTGCCCCTTTTCATGCTCTGTGGGTTTTAAGTGGATCAAGTTCGACAATCGTAATGATATCATGCTCCTGTGATGTTATTGAAACAAATGTGAACAGTCACCCAAACGAGTCGTGGCCTCGCACACCCTTGTTCTGTCATTCTTGCTCATCAGTACCACAATGCTAACCGTGAGAGGAGTTTCAAAATGTGTGATGTCATCCTAGCAGTGCTGATTCATTTGGCCGCAGAGCCATAGATTTCAAAACGATTAGCTGACGAAATCACCAGAGTGGCCTCATTAATTAACAAACCGTAGAATGACTCAGATCCATTTCAACGGCAGAATGGATCACACCCAAAGAAAAGTTGGATGAGTTTTGTCCATCCATTCATCCATTTTCTGATCCATTTTATCCTCACAAGTGTCGTGGGGGGTGCTGGAGCCTATCTCAGCTGTCTTCAGGCAGTAGGCGGGGAACACCCTGAACCAGTTGCCAGCCAATTGCATGACACACATAAACGAACAACCATCCGCGCTCACACTCTCACCTTGAGACAATTTAGAGTGTTCCATTAACCTGCCATGCATGTTTTTGCAATGTGGGAGGAATCCAGAGTACCCGGAGAAAACCCACGCAGGCACGGGGAGAACATGCAGACTCCACACAGGGAGGCCGGAGACGGAATCGAACCCTGCATCTCTGCACTGTGAGGTCGACGCGCTAACCACTTGGCCACGGGGCCGCTCTAGGATGAGTTTTGTATCATTTCTAAATATTTTCACATGACCCTGCTATAGCATCAATGCTTGGGCCATTTAAGGTCTTGACAAAGGAAAAAACAGGCCCCGATGAATTTGATGAGCCATTCCTGGCTATTTGGCTCTGATGGGTTGCTGTTTGTCACATGCTCAAACTTCTTTTGGGTAATAAAGTGAGATTCATGAAGACTTAAGGTCCGCTCCCATTGAGCCATGAATATTTGCGAGTGTTTGTGAAGGTTGCAAATGATCGGATTTGTTTAATTTGTTCAAGGTCACAAATGTTCGTTGATGGTTGCCTGTACTTTTGTTGTCTTGTGAGGAGAAAATCACGAAAACTGTTGGCAAATATCTGGCGAACAATTGGCGAACATTTGCGACCTTGAACGAACCCTGACGTGAATGCGCAGTCGCGAATGTTCATCGCTCGGTGGCGTAGGGGCTGAAACTGTACTTCGATGGGAAAGGACATGGGTGTTAAATAAGAGTGTGTGCTTGTAGTAAAAAACAGACTGAAAAAAAAGCTACAATAATGTACTGTTGCCATCAATGTATGTATTTTGACCCTCCCCCCCCCCAAAAAAAAATCTCAAATCTACAAAAGACCACGATGCTCCCAAAGAGTCCCGAGCAATGCTTTCATGCTTTGACATGCTTTCAGCACTGCTTCTCCGAGGACCCTGGGCACAAGCACCTGCCATCTCTGGCATAACTACGGGTAGCTGCAGCTGCTCACCAGTGACATCATGGTTTCAATGCGTTTTACACATTTGTGAGCTTTTCGACGTGTGAGTTTTAACACATTTCTGTGTATTTTCTTTCCTCGCACCAATGCTGCCGTGATTTCATGTTACCTTCTACAGCTCCGGCTTCATAGTTCTTACATGGTTGTTATGTTGAGTAGCAAATTTGACATCTTGGTTACTCTCCTCTGGATGTTCCTGTCATTCTTCCACCAACCTTTTATTGGACTATTCCAGTACACAGCCGCTAAGCTTTGCCAGATCTTTTGGCACCATCATGAGCTTCCACCATTGGAGAAAATCTTGACGGTGCAGTCGGTGTATTGCAACAGAGCCCAGACAGCGTTAGGGGGAAAAAACACAGCTGTCCAGACTTCCCACACACTACAGATTTTGTAAATAGAAAAGCTCAGGGCAGGTCAGTCACACAGAGTAGGTGGTATGGGAGGAAGAAATGATAGTTTGTCAATAATCTGTGAGTCACAATGAGTCTTGATGACGTGACATAGGAGCACACAAAAAAGAAAGTAAAATGAGGTTAAAAGACTGAGATAGACCTGTTTTTTTTTGTTTGTTTTGTTTTGTTTTTTTAATCATAGCCAGACAAAAGCAACATCTCACCGGAGTTAAGCAGTAGATTGACAGCGAACTCGATCAGTGAAGCGGCAGTGAGCCTATCGTTGTGTCCCACTTCTCGGGCGTGCGGTCAAGGGAGACTCTCCCCCCCCCCGCCACTGCAGCCTCAAAGGGACTATTCTGTACATATCATTAACGACTCTATGATTTTGATTATGATGTGCTTGTGACCTAAAGAGGGGTTTGTCTATGTGCTAAAAATACGAACAACACTGACTCACAAATAAGGGCCATGTTAAATGAGATCTTCTCATTAACCAAAACCTGGATTTTATTTTTGATAACAGAAACATGAGAGCAGCCATGTTTCAAAATTCGATCACAAATCTGCATTGAACGTATCTATGACTCATTCTTATCACACCCTAAGACACAAAATGATGTATCCTTTCCAGTGAATAGCAATTTCAGTAAATAGCAATGAAATGAATATTGATTGTAACGTAACAATGGCCCGACAAGACCACAAGAGCATAAAACATAAAATTTAATCTGACTAGCCAAACCTGTATTGTCTTGCTACCCTTCCCAGTTCCGACGATGTGACCTTTTGTAAAGTGACAGAGACTTGTGAAACATCATGCGTATTGATCTGGCATGGTACTACCACACAACGAACTGTTAGTCTGTGGGTCCTGTCCTTTGATGACCCAGTAAAGGGCTGGGAGTATTAAATATTGGAGAAAATGTAACATTTACTCCTGTTGTAAATATGCACATTATTTTACAAGTTCCCATTTCGTTGTTTAAATTAACTACCCGGCCTAACCGATCTGAGATGCCAATAAGAAGGGCAATATCATCTGCCTTGACCAATGAGAAGTGCTGCACTAGTGGCAATCGTGTCGCACAATAAAAATAAAATACAAATGACATCAGACTCGTAAACGGACAAAATGTTGGTGAGTGACAAAGAAATATTGAAAGAAATGTTGCTATATGTGTTGTTCACCTACCTGCGAAATAATCCACTGTTGTGACATGCAATAACAAGAAATTGGCTCATTTAACTGTATTTGTGCCTCGGTGGCAACATTTAGAGGGCAGTCAGGCTGAAATTACACAAAGATTTTTGCAAGCAGATGCTGCAGGCATCCAAACCGATAGTGACAATGTGGCAGCTTCAAAGCCCATTCTAAGTAGAGCTGGTTTCCATCGTTCTTGCTATGCAAAATTCACGAACAAGCAGCACGTTTGGTGAGTGCAAACAGCAAAGAAGTACCGGTACTTGCAAGTATTATTATTATTATTATTATTTGAGATTTGTAATAATTTTACATTTGTATGGTTTGTTCGCCCTATTAGGGACATATTTGTTTATTTAGTTTCGATTATGTAAATATGTAACAAAATGAAGTTTTTACATGTTTTTGTCCCTTATTCCGTGATATAAGTTTTTTTTTCTTTTTTGATTAATAATGAAATGCGAATTGTTGAGTCCATTACGCGTCTTCAGTGTTGAGGACCATCAACAAAGTGTACTCACTTTTTCAAATGTGTGAAATGACTGGTCACACGTGTGATTAGATCAAAAAATGTAGTTGCACTTTCTGAAAATTGAGGGGCAAAATGACCATTGACCATGTAGGGTTAGCTGTCGCCCTGCAATTGATACTTTAGCACAGGGGTGCCAAAGTCTGGTCCTAGAGAGCCCCTATGCAACCTGTTTTTGATGTCTCCCTCCGCCAACACACCTGATTCAAATGATCGGGTCTGTTATCAGCCTTCTGCAGAGCTTGCTGTTTTAGCGGAATAGTACTCGCTACTGGGCAACATTTGCACTTGTGAAAAAGACTGCTACTAAAAAGTTCCTTTTTCTGATCCGCTTTATCCTCACACAGGTCGCGGGGCATGCCGGAGCCTATCCCAGCTGTCTTCAGGCAGTAGGCGGGGGACACCCTGAACTGGTTGCCAGCCAATCGTAGGGCGCACAATCATCCGTGTTCACACTCACACTTACAGACAATTTAGAGTGTTCCATTAACTTGCCACGGATGTTTCTGGAATGTGGGAGGAAACCGGAGTACCCAGAGAAAACCCATGCAGGCAAGGGGAGAACATGCAAACTGAACACAGGAAGCCCAGAGCCGGAATCGAATCCTGCACCTCTGCGCCTAAAGTTTAACAAGACACAAAATTGTAGGCAAATGAACAATTTTTTTGTGTGTTCAAACCCCCTTAGTGGACCAATTCATGGAATCTTCGGTCAGTCTGAGCAGATGAACTATAACTTTCAGATGTACTTTTAAAACTGTAAACTGTAAAACTGCTGATCTTCTCTTTCAAACTCCACCTTTCATCGCATAAAGTTGCACTTCTCTGGATATCCCATTAGTCGCGCCACAACACTCCTCCCCGGGGAATAAGGTGCGGTCTGAAGGAAATTCCATTGATGAGGACGCCACCCGGATAAACCAAAACACTCCTGCCTGGGGTTAATTGCGAGCAATGTCCATCAATTGTTCAAATGTCCCATGTTTGCTTACATCCAATGTACCATGTTCCGTGTTTGTTGACATTGAGTGACTGGCTTCCACTGCTGCCACTCTCATTTTGGTGCACTACCTATTACGCACTCGTCAGCCTCTTCCTTTACCTTCAATTGCCTCCATTCCTACAAGTGCGGGTTGAAACCTGAACTTGTGATACCAGTGTTGTGAATTCAATTGAAAGTCTCTCGACACGTCGCTCGTGTCAGTCTCAATCGAGTAAGAGGTATGCGTTGTCAGATGATTACTTTTTTGGGGTCCTGTTTTTTCAGCAGACGTGTGGTGAATGTGTTTTCGATCAGTCTCTGCAGATCCACCACGTGTGGGAGTTTTGTGTTTATGCGTGCATGTGTTGGCTTTTGTAGAACGTGAAAGAGCATGATGCCAGAATAAAATGTGGTTCAAGTGCCTCCTAAATCAATTCAGATTGAGTTTAATGTGCGCTGTTCAGAGAATATTAGCACTGTTGTATTTGGCCAAAAACATCTTATTGTGTTCAGTTGGTGCTGTGAAAACGTTTGACAGATGTAATGCGAATGGCAGACATGTTAATATTGCGGGTTTTAGATGTTGAGCTGCTCAAATCTAATGCAAGTCTGGAAAAAACTGTGTAAAACATCTGGAAATAACATTCAAACGTCCCAGACTACACGTACAGCCCATATGTAAATGCTATTAAGAAGCATGGTACATAAAACCGTGAGAAACATTTTTGTCAGGCAGGGTCAGAGTAGAAAGATAGGCTTTAGCGGCCTAAACCGCTAACCAAAAAAACCCAAACAATTAAAAAAAAACAAAAACTATAAGACGTCCTGAAGCTGTGAATCTGTGTGGAATGCAAAAAAATGTAAATAACAATGCACGGGAATTGTTAATAGTCCAATTACAGGTCGGTGGCAGTTTTTTTTTGCACAGTCAGTGTTTTTTGGGGGTTAATAAGAGCATTCGACAACAATACCAAAACTGGGGAATGACCTGACCACAAGCCAAACAAAGCACAAATGACCAGGGAACAGGTTAAGAATGCAAATATAACAATAGCTGTGAGAAACCGTATCACTGTGTTGGTAAAATGATGGCGAGCCACAAATGGAATTTTCTTCTAAGGGCAAGGGAATAGAGACAGCACTAAAGGATGGCAGGGCCAGAGAGTAAATTAGTTCTAATAGAATGGAGGAAGAATGGCGACGGGAAGAGATATATTTCATGTGCATTCGGAGGAAGCTATATGAAGTGTACAGATGGAGAAATGGAGGAACAAAAAAACAGCAAAACAACCTGAGGCCGAATACCCCGGAAGAAAAAGATATAGCACAGACACGTTCCCAAAAAGAATTGACACACACAAACACACGCACTCACAGTGTGTGGCACTTCCCCTGGAGGTAGCTCAGTCACTGAGGGGTCAGCCATTTATCCTGTCCCATTACTACAGACACTGCTGTGAAATTGTCCAATAAATCAGTGTCTTTGAGCAGCAGAGCTCCCCCTGCTGACCGGCCACCTGTCGTATACAACTCCAATTTAGGCTCACACTCGGCAGACGCAGGCAATCCAATTTATAGCTACCTCAAGAGCAAAGAAGCAACTTACTTCGTCGTTTGCTGACATTATGTTGGCTGATGATTTGGAATATTGTGAAATAGCTGCTGGCAGGAGGGAGAGCAAAGTTTCTGGGTGATTTGCTTGAGCTTTAAAGGGAACGTGTCATTGGAAATGAAATCTAGGGCGGTCTAGGGACAGAATGGTGAAACGCCACATCAAAATCAAAAGGTAAGCAAAGGTCCACTAAATCTTCTGCTTAACATCTGATAAGCAGCGCATGATGGTGTGGTGAAGTTGTCGATGTGGTGGGGTGGGAGTGAATTTGTATTGGGTAATGTGTACACTAACCACAATACGCAGTAAGGTCAGGCAAGTTTATTTATTTAACGTCAATTATACTTCAGACAAATCCACAGTGCTTCAAGACGGGAGGGAGGAATCATTAAAAACAAGGTTATATTAAAAGATGAAAATCAAGATATGAAGAAATTTTATTCCACCATCCGGCGTCTCAGCAGAGGGGAAGCAGTCGTTGTCACCATTGTACCATCGTGGGGATGGGGTGCTGCTGACCTACGGGACGTTGTGAATTGGTGGAGAGAATACTTCAAAGACCTCAATTTCACCGACATGCCTTTTCATGGGTAAACAGAGTCTTGGGCGCCTGAGGTGGGCTTTCCTACCACTGGGGTTGAGGTCCCCACGATGTTTAAAAAGCTCCTCAGTGGCAAGGCTCCAGGGGTGGATAATATTTGCCCAGAGGTCCGAAAAACTCCGAATGTTGTAGGGGTGTCCTGGTTGACACGCCTCTGAAACGTCGCATGGACCTTAAAAAAAAAAAAAGGTAATTGTCCCAGATTAATTACAATGAATGTTAGCATGTTTGAACTTTAATCGAAATAAAGTGTAGTGTGGGGCAGCCCGGTGGGCAAGTGGTGAGCGTGTCAACCTCACAGTACAGAGGTACCGGGTTTGATTCTAGCTCTGTCCTTCCTGTGTGGAGTTTATATGTTCTCCCCGTGCCTGCGTGGCTTTTCTCCGGGTCCTCCGTTTTCCTCCCACATTCCAAAACCATGCATGGCAAGCTGATTGAACAATATAAATTGTCCCTAGGTGTGAGTGTGAGTGCGGATGGCTGTTCGTCTTTGTGTGCCCTGCGATTGGCTGGCAACCGGTTCAGGGTGTCCCCCGCCTACTGCCCGAAGACAGCTGGGATAGGGTCCAGCATGCCACGCGAGCCTTGTGAGGATAAAACAGTTCAGAAAATGGATGGATGGATGAAGTGCAGTGTGCAATTCTTGCTACAGCAATGCTGGCAACAAAACAGCAGAAGGCTCACATTTACAGATTTACATTTTCAAGAAAACATTTCGTGCTAGCGAGACTTTTGCTCTGTTATGCTTTCCCCCCAGTGAGGTCACCTGTGACACCGGTCTCACAGTGTTAGCAGTTGCAGCATTATTTACCTCGGACAACATCTCTAGATGTACATTCTAAAAATTGTCATGTTCTTCCAACGCATGACTTCCCACATATTCTTTTCGCTTCGTCTTTCTTTCTTCATCGAGGAAAGTGAAATGGCCCACAAATCCTATCGTCACTTCCTACCAGCTATGGATATAATCTCGCATTTGCACCATCAAATCTCATCTGCTTTCTTCCCGAGATTGTGATTCAAGTGGGTGACGATCTTCCGTTCACTGTTTCGATCGGCCTCTGATTGGTTCTCTTCTCGCTTTTTGCCATCTGTTACAAGTTGTTCCTTTCTCCTACCTGCGGATGATACCTTCTTCTGATTGGATTTTGTCACTGTGGATTTTTGCTCGCCTTTTATTTGTCGATTTCTGTTTTTTGTTTCGGGGGTGGGGGGCGGATAAAAAAACTGATGAAATTTAAGACGAAAATTTTTAGTCAACCATATTAATAATGGTACACATGCAAAATGCCCACCAACTGTGCGCGCAATCTATTAGCGGTAACATGCAATTTAGCGCTCACTATTTGGGATCTTAGTTCAAATCTGTCATGATTCGGTTTGGGACCAACAGGTGGCACTGTAGGGCTCTCCCTGCAGCTGCACACCTGTTGGTCATTAGGTAATTAGTGGCTTTAAAAGGACTCCCAGCCCGAGCAATCATTGTTGGGTCATTGTTGCTTTGTGCTACTGTCATCTTTGTTTGTTGCTGTCATGTTTGTTTCAGTCAGGTTTTGGTCATTGTTATGTTTTATCTTCGGTTATGTGTTTTGTTTGATACTTTGGACTTTGTTTGTTTTGGATTTCGTTTTCTCTGAGTTTCAATACACTTCTTCAAATACACCCTGCTCCTCCCTCTTGCCTGCTTTTTGGGTCCACCGCCACCTCGCATCGTGACAGAATGACCCGACCACCTGGACCCCGCAGGTACAAAGACTGGTTCCTATTCCACCATGTGCCTGGCGGAGCACGTCTGCGGCCGACACCCTTTTCCCCTTCAGGCAGCGCTGGTGATGCAGCTGTCCTGTTTTCGTCTCGTTAATTAAATTAAAGCCTGTCCTTTGTCACGAAATCTAAGTTAAACAAGTCTGTATAATTATTTACATGTATTTCTATTTCTGCAGAGGGTGCATTAACCGAAAATTTTCAATCATTGACGGATTTTTTTTAAGAGTGGACGGGGAAAATTTTAGGCCGTCTGTCATTTTGACGGGTTGAAAATTGGGCCATTCACCACAGCAGCAGTACGTCCTTTAAAAATCGAGTGCGGCATTTGAAGAGAAGCAGCGAGACAAAGAACAATGACGGCTGCATCATAGAGACATGAAGGAGTTCTTTGAATTGTCATTGCGAGTGTTTAGTACAGTACGTGTTGTGATGAGGCCACTTCTGTTTTTTGGCGAACCCCAGTCTCGTGGCCAAAACTATTCACGGCCTCGTAACGAACAAAAAAAAAAGTCAGCGAGAGAGAAGCCAGACCCGACCCGCGGGCTCGGACGGCCCGATCTTACCTCTAGTCAGTGTCACCTGTCAGCTCATTGTCGTCCCGGTGCGCCGTTTTATTTCGAATCACCCGC
>NW_017842059.1:3121182-3148682 GCF_001891065.2 Hippocampus comes
CGACCCCCTTTCCCCCTGCAGGCAGCGCTGGTGATGCGGCTGTCCTGTTTTCGTCTCGTCAAGCCACGTCTACGGTGGGCCGAGCCCCGTCCACGTACACGTTGAGCCGAGGCTCGTCACGTGTCTGTTCGAGCTGAGTCACATTCACGTCGACGACGAGCCATGCCACGTACACGCCCACGTCAGGCCGAGCCCCTGTTCACGTCCGGCTGTCCCATGTCCCCCATTACGTCGGGCTCCATCCACGCCCAGCCAAAGGATTGCCGTCGCTTTTGTTCCTGTTCCCTGGCGAGGCGAAGGTCGCCGTCGCTTTTAGTTCCTGTTCCCCGGCGAGGCAAGCCTTTGGACAACTTTGGGACGTCTGGGATCCGTCCCTTGAGGGAGGGGTACTGTCATGATTCGGTTTGGGACCAACAGGTGGCACTGTAGGGCTCTCCCTGCAGCTGCACACCTGTTGGTCATTAGGTAATTAGTGGCTTTAAAAGGACTCCCAGCCCGAGCAATCATTGTCGGGTCATTGTTGCTTTGTGCTACTGTCATCTTTGTTTGTTGCTGTTTGTTTCAGTCAGGTTTTGGTCATTGTTATGTTTTATCTTCGGTTATGTGTTTTGTTTGATACCTTGGACTTTGTTTGTTTTGGATTTCGTTTTCTCTGAGTTTCAATACACTTCTTCAAATACACCCTGCTCCTCCCTCTTGCCTGCTTTTTGGGTCCACCACCACCTCGCATCGTGACAAAATCAAGCCAATAATGTTGGCATAATACAAGAACGTTCAACATCTGCATGAGTTTTTTGGAACCCCACTCATGTATGCAATGATCGCATTAAAGTTTTATAATTTGTACATTTTTCTAGTACACCACATTTTCACTTGTGAAGATTATGAAAAGATACGAAGTATCATGAAGTGTTTGCTGTCACGGTTTGATATTTATTACTGTATTCCTAAATTAACGCCACTCAAGTCAGTGAATAAAAGTCAAAACAAAACACTTCCAATTAGCCAACCTTTAACTGCAGCCACTTTGATTGTCATGCATAGCCGTGCTTGCAGCAGAGAGATTTTATGCTTCAGTGGCTACTATTCCTCGTATCAAGTAGATGAATGGTTGTGTTCACGAGGCTTGACTGGGGTCACATAGACCAAGTGCCAGTGCAGAAAAGAAATACGATCTTCTCATCCATTTCCCATCTTTCTTACCTTCTCCTCGCTCACCTGTTAACCTCCCTTTGAAATCCGACTGTGTCTTTGTGCATCACTGACCACACGCGAGTCTCCTAAAATGGAAGACTCTGGTAAAGCGCCACACATATTTACAGAACCAAAATGTGACAAGAATGGGAGAATTTTCAACGGACACAACTCATTTCTTGCCCTGTGAAAGAAATGGCTTCATTATTGGGATTATTGTAAATATTGAATCTTATACAGCTCAGCATATCTGCTTTTTTAAAGGGAAGTTCCAACGGTCCATGTCAAGCTAATGATGGGGAAACTTAGCAAAAATATCAAGTTTGATAAATGTCTGATGCTTCCACATTTGTGTCTAGTCCTGTGTACCCCAAAAAGGGCACACACGCAATACCCCTGGTTAATTTTAATTCAACACGCCTCATTAGGAAGGGATGTGGCGTCATTGCCGCCTTCCCTTGCACTTACCAGTTTCTATTACGGATACCCCAGATTGTTGTTGTTGTCATATAGTGCTTAGGAGATGGACTCATACCTCAAATCCGCAATCGTTGATTCACTGTTTGTTAATCATTTATCCAACGAATCCCAATTCCATTTGAATGGATTATTAATTATATCTGGAAATCCGTTGTAGATAGTCCAAAAAATGTCACAGAAAATTGGGAGTCGGGTTTTGTTGGTGACGTTTCCTAGTTTTCACTAGGCGGAGTTCGGGAGTGTATCATGGAGCGGTTTGTGTGAGGGAGACAGATCTGGTTTTGAGGGGGGCAAGCTTGTCGAAGCAGGAGGGCAGAGTGTTGTTGTAGATGTTGACCAGGTCCGTGGGAGAGGTGATAGGGAGAGGGATGAGGGTGGATATTTTATCAGTGAAGCAGGCTGGCAGGGAAGAGGGGCAGGAGGGACTTGCATCCATTTTCTGAAGCGCTTATCCTCCTGGACTACTTTTAAATACATCCATTTGTCATACGAGCTCCGAGCTAGCGCTAAACTAAGAGCCAAGCAATAAAGCAAATGTTTTGATAAGCTGTTCATCTGGGCTTCGTTAAGTGCTTAACAGTTGAATTTAATACTCGAAAACGATTCCACTTTTTGTTCTTGAATGCAGCAGGATGTCGTACGGCGCCGGTGCTTCTTCCTCCAGTCACTTAAGTTGTTTGCTCTCCGCTGAACGCTATTCCAGCGAAACCTACATGACACATGTACTGTCTCACACATGCTCTTATTTTGATGTTTTGCGACCGCATTTCAAGAGCTTAGCAATTAGCATGGCTTTGCCGTTTTAATTACCGTAGTGGCCCGAACATAAGACGGTGTTTTTTGCATTGAAATAAGACTGAAAAAGTGGGGGTCGTCTTATATTCGGGGTCTAGACATTATACCTATTCACGACGCTAGATGGCGCCAGTTATCATTGACGCGAATGCTGAACTTGACTCCCCAGGCCAAAGCGAACCCCTGTCACGAAGAATAAAAATAAAAAAATAGCAGTAAGAAAGAAAAGAGAAAAAAAATAATAGAAGAGATAACAGAAAATGGAGAAACGTAGCGACAATCTGGAGAACAGTGGGTCGAAGATCGGCCAGCTCAACCGGCAGCTGAGGAGAATTTATGATGTAATTTACACTTCAGTTTACATATTTAAATTTTCAGATATTAAGATTTGAATGAGGCAAAATAACATGCTTTTTCTCGCAAATATAAGATAAGATAAGATATCCTTTATTTGTCCTACACTGGGGAAATTTACAGCCTTCAGCAGCAAGATTGTGGGTAGAAAGAAGAGAAAAGAAAACAGAGTTCAATTAAGTGCAATATAAATACAAATATGTATTGTTATACATATTTGTTATACATATGTAATATATTGTTATAATCATTTATTTCAGATGTACTGTAATTATTTTCTGTATAAAAATTAATTTGGTCTTCAAAAAGTCTTTTTTCAAACATGAGTCTTGAAAAAGAGGGGGTGGTCTTATAATCAGGGCCGTCTTATATTTGGGCCAATACGGTACTACTCGCCTTCCCTCCGTGATAGTGTGACTTATGCTATGTAGACACTGGATGCATAGCTAATCTAATCGTGTTTAGCCACCTTAGCTTTGCAGCTGCAGCTTGTGGGTTACCAGAGGCTCCGCAAAATAGGAACAGTGGAAAAAAAGCGATGTGATGCTGGTGGGCATAACATCTTAAAAATATAGTTTATTTCGCTAAGGTTTTATTCCACTTTATCCTGATACATTGGCTGCATTTTTGTCATAATGAATAGTGAGCATTAAGAGAGATGCAGACATAATCAAAATGCATTATCAAAACTGATCGGTAGCATCCAAATCTCTACTTTCAAGCATATTCGTACCTCATACCATGCACCCATACCTACCCCATTACCCAACCGAACATCAACATATCATATTAATGAGTGGAAAAAAAAAAAACATTGCCTCCATCTGACTTTTTTTCCTTCACCTGGGAGGAGCATTTCCACATGCTGATGGGAGCTGAAGCGCCCATCACAAACAATAGTCATCATAATAATGCGCCATGAGTTAAAGATTTTTATTTATTTATTTTTTTGGCTAATGGATGTGTCATGCGCTCAGTACGTTGCTTGGCATTTCTTGTCAACTCTCCATTTGCACCATCTCCGAATAATTCAGTTATGAGCACGGAATTCTGATTAATTCTTGTGTTGAATTTATTAAGAAGTGAATTCAAAAACACAAGCTCCTTCAAAGGAGCCTGCTATTGAGCCTCACACACGTCACTTGCGATCATTTCCGGATCCACGACGCAAGTTTATTTCACATCCAAAGGTGTGACATATTTTCAAAATGTATCTCTGGAATTCACATCTCATGAGAATTTCACTCTTCTGAAATTAGGGCCACCCTTACACTTAACAGAATCACGCCTTTTTGGTGGCGCACGTATGTTTAGGTTACATATAATGAGTGTGTCAGAAGTCTGGATGGGAGAATCACGGCATCTTGAAAGTACGCAAGAAAGGTGAAATTGATTGAAACACGAACAGTAGAATATGCCACATAATATGTACTGTATCACATTTATTTTGAAAACTTTACAAAGGGTGTCAGAGAAGTGCAGGTTGTTGCAGAAAATAGACTTGAAAATGACAAGAGAAAAATGAGGATAAATTAAAAGCCAGAGCTCACTCCCATTCCCTTGAATGTACCTGGCCTGGTATACTATATACCACCTGCGTACATTTTTATAACAATGTTCGCCATTTCATCCATCAGTACGTATGAAATTGTAAACAATATATTACAAACATGGTTAAGTATTGTTGCAAAACATTACACATGTGTACTCTTTATACAGAATTTTTTGTCTTGTGGTGATGCGGCGACCAACTGGGTCCTGCTTTTTTAAAACACACAAAAAAAGAATATTACGTGTGAAAGCTGAAGTGTATTTTGATTGGTTGTAATTTGTGATGTAGCCACATTGTGTAACTGTGATTAAAATATTGAATCACCGCAAAAACAGTGGCCAAGCCTTGTCCCTCATGAAGAATAGTTGCCAAACTCAAACACACATCGTACGACATTTCAGTCGGTCAGTGTGTCGCGGCTGTTGGTCTTGTCAAATTCAATAGATGTGCCAAAATTTGTTATGGTATGGACCAGTGGTCCTCAATAGGTTGGCCATAATAATCCATCGATTGTGAAAAAAAAAAAAACAGTTTCATAGAGCCAGTCTTTATTTGTTTTCTTTTAAACATTCAAGTGATTGGTGAAGATCTGTTGGAATGTCTGTGTGCCCACACTAAGTCGAAGGGCAAGGGTGAGGTGACAGACATGCAGCACAAAAACATAAACTACAGCGAGGGAAGTCAAGTCAAGTCAACTTTATTGTCAAATGTGCTCTATGTGCAACATACAGCACAGATGAAATTTCTTTCCTCTCAACCACAGTGCAAACACAAACAGAGAGAGAGAGGATGAGAGACCAAAACAGCATCACTATGTAGTGATCGATTACATGCAGCTGAGGTGAAAAATAAAAAATATAAAACATGATTCGAATCATTTAGTTCGAGGTTTGGAGTGCAATGAGCAAAATTAAAATTTCAAATCAGGCAGGTTTCACAAACAACCTGTATGAGGCAGATGTTTGGTTTGCGCTCTGTGCATGCTCTGCCCGTACGGAATCTTAAGTCTTTTGAGTACAGGAACTACTTGTATGCTTGACGTCTGGCGCGCAACACACTGGAAATACACAAAAGTAATCAAACATGGGGAAAGTGAGACGGAAACACAATTTTGGAGAGGTGAAAGACATGACTGTGGGTAGAAATTAAAATGCAAAAATGACAGCTACTTGGGTCTCGACATTGTCCATGCATCGTGGCTTCGATGGAGATATTCCAATTGATCACAATGACCATAGATAACTGTCTGCTCACGCATGTGAACGAGTTACTCCAAATGTTCCAAAAACAGAGTTTTGACCTCAACCCGAATATTGAAGGCAACGTGGTAGAAATTCAACTGTGTTGCACAGATTACCAATACAGTGATGTTTAACTCCCTCATCATTATATTGCGACATAACTTGCTTTCATGCATGAATACATTCAATTAAGAGAGAAATAGACTCATTAAAGAAAGATCCCAGAAGTGATTGGTTTTGTTTTGTTTTGTTTTTCTTCACGTAGTCAATGCAATACGGGCTGAAAATAAAACCGTACGTATTCTGCTCAATTTTGTGCTGGTTTCGCTACATGTTAGCTAAAAACAAATTAGCTAATGATGCACTTTGTCACCTAATCAATATTATTTTCATACACTTTGTCCACAATGTTAAGTAATAAAAATGAGAGACGTTAAGTCCTTAAGACTTTAAATTTCCATATCGAATTTTTTAAACATCCAATTTATTTTGATCTATTACTTGAAACTAACCGTTACCACATGTAGATTCTTCAGCCAGCCAAAGCGGGTCACAATACCAACAAAAGGCATTAAAAAGATGTGTTCAACAACAACAAATTATGTTAGATTAATGCAATGTGAATACATAAACGCATACTCATCCGAATGTATTTCTTTTTCTTTCGTTTTTAAAAATTATTTCTTTATCAGTCGCTTTTCAGTTAGAAAATGGGAGCACTTTGATTTCCTCATGTAAATATGCTTGAATTAAACAATGTCAAATCATGATTTCCATACAAAGATTTACAATTACGTTGTGAAATGTCACACCGACTTCAGTCTAAAACTTTTGTTTTCACTCAGACGACTTTTATGACCTTGTAGAAGGATCCTGGTTGTCAGGTGTTCCTCTTGATTCTGTTGTCATTTGCCATTAGCTTCACATTAATCCAGGAAGATTTGTGGACTGACCTCTCATCAAATCATTTGCTTCAGTGAATCAATTTAGCTTGACACACACAGTTTATTAATGCCTAAATGGCTTACGAAGAAGAGTAAAGAGAGACACAAATAGAACACTTTAAAAGTAGCTGACTGTCTGTGCGGCTCCAACACTTCCAATGTCAAATCATGAACTGAGGGCTCATGATTAAAATAATTTCGAACATTAAGAGGTAGTCAAGAGCAGTACTCACTTTACTTCATCATGCAGACACACGACAGTCGCCTGCGAAATGCCATAATTCTGTCAGGTTCAGAACCGAATCAAATAATGTTTTTTTTTTGGATACCATACTTCCTACCTTTGAACATCACTCCAAATTGTTTGGGTTTTTGTTCCCCCTTTGGCTGGATGTATTGTGAAGATATCGATTTAGTGACTACAAAATTTTTCTTAATTTCAGGTCACCCGTAAACAATTTAGCTTCAGATTAGGACAAAAATCTATTGCTGAAGAGGAAAAGAAAGCAAGACAGTTCCTATGGGTACAGAAAATATGCAGTGTCACCTGACCGCGATGGAGTCTCTGATAGGAGAACTGTCCTCAGCAGCATAATTTGTCAGAAAAAAAAAAGAGTAAAAGAAAGAAGAAGCGCGTGTAAATCAATGATAATATCAAACCATTTTTGCCCGGTTGATTATTGAGCCAATTATCATCTTGTTGTGCCTCTCTTCCCTCCCTCTGTCTGCAGCATATCGGCCTTGACACAAACAAACAGGAGAGTGGCTTGCTGGCAGCGGCGGCTGACAAAGCCTGTGTTTAACAGACTGCTTTCCATTCTGCCTCATCGTGGCCTGTTAATTCTCTGGCTGATGGTGTCTTTTACACCATCCCTCCATCTGTCATTCATCCCTTCACTTTTGTTCTTACATTCCCTCTGTCTTTCACCTCATCCCAATGTGTGCTCTCTTTCAAAACTGCAAGAGAAAAGCCTCGTGTTAATATCTAACGCAACCGGTCAAATAAAACGATTTTGTCTCATCCGCCCTGGCTCCGGCCTTCCTGTGTGGAGTTTGCATGTTCTCCTCGTGCCTGATGGGTTTTCTCCGGGTACTCCAGTTTCCTCCCACATTCCAAAAACATGCACTATTATTCCACATTTATTGAAGGATTCTTTTGTTTTTGTTTTTTAAATCCAGCATTATGACAATTTTATATCTTTGAGATAAATAATTGGTATGTTTTGCCATGATAAATGACAAGAAAATAAAATATTCAGGTTAAACCAAAATAATGTATTTTCCCATTAATCAAAGCCTATATATTGACCTGAATGGATTAATGTACATTTAGAGTGCATTTAGAGTCTAAATTGTCCCTAGGTGTGAGTGTGGGTGTGGATTATGAATTGATGAAAAAATATGTTTTTGTTGATTTTTTCCTGAAGACAGCTGGGATAGGCTCTAGCAGACCCGTGACCGTTGTGAAAATAAGCAGTTCGTTAATAGATTGATGGATGTTGATTTGTGTTATCTATTGTTTACACAGTTTGTTTACAGTCTGGTTGATTTTTATTAATTGCAATTCAATGTATAAGCCGAAAAGCCTTTCGAAATGCTATGTGTTCATATCTTAGTGACTTATCAAAGAAAACATATCTGGCATAAGAAAAACTGCATGTTAGCTACTTATTTTTTCATTCTCTTATAAGTGAGCCATGAAGAGGCTGATGCTTGTGACATGTTTAGTTCAACATTTGTTTTTAAATGATAATTGATGATCTATCATACCATTCTAAATTAATAAAGAAACTACCGGTAGTCAAGTTAACCTGAAGAGGCAGACAGTAATTCCATTGACATGGAGGAAAAGGATTTCGGACATATCAGGAGCCACGTCTGTTAATCTAATGCAATCTTAATCCACAGTGGCACTTCTACTGGTTTTGACGTTTGTCTTGTGCCAGCGCATAAAGCCTCACTAACCTTGTTAGAGCAGGAGCATACATTACTGGACACTGTCGGCTATGATTATTAATGCACACTTTAATCGGAATGCATCACTTCACGACAAGCAGACATCATTGCGATTGTAAATCAATATGTTGGCATGCTTTACCATAACTCCCCCTGGAGCAATTCCTCCTTTTTCTGATCGCAGCCTATTTTTATTTTTTTAATTCCCTTCTTGCACTATGTACATGCATCCCCCATCGTCTCAGTCTGCTCCCAGCCAATATCAGGCAGTTTGTCTTGAATACAAGCCATGCCAGGTCAAATGTGGTGGCTGGAAATGAGCCAGGGACAGCCCAGGTTGGAATAGGAGTGAGAGAGTAATGAAAAAGGGAATATGCAATAGATGAAGTGGTACAAAGGACCACACCGCCTTCAAGAGAGTGCATTCTGTGGGTGCCTTTACATCTGGCTTTCGCTATCCCGAGTCTATCCTTGGGTCATGATTATGCAGCTTGTGGTCAAACCACCTTTGGCAGGTTGATTGGAATGAGCTGGATCACTTTCTCCCCCATAACCATATCAGAGCCCATTTGGAACTGTACAGAGTGGAGCGAGTCTCTTTTAGAATGTGTGACTGAACACTGAAAAAATACAAGATGGATGAACGTTAAAACACACACACACACACACACACACAGTACATTAATCCATTAAGGTCAATATATAAACTTTGATTAATGGAAAAAAAATCATTATTTTGGTTTAATCAGAATATTTTATTTTCATGTCATTTATCATGGCAAAACATACCGATTATTTGTCTCAAAGATATAAAATTGTCATGATGCTGGATTTAAAAAAAACAAAAGAATCTTTAAATAGATGTGGAATAATAGTGCATAATTACCTGCCTTTCTATGTGGAGTTTGCACAGCTGGGATAGGTTCGGCAATCTGACCATCATCATGAGGCCGTAATTATTTCATGAACCAAAACTGTCATGTTAGTCCGTCATTCCGTCAGCATTATTTGAGCTGCACTTCCGTCATCGCTAAATTACAGTTTCACTATTTTAGGACCGCCAGATCTTCTTCTTTGATGGCATTGGTTTCAAGAACGTACGACTTACCACCTCACACGTATTTACAGAACAAACAGTGGATGTACTCCATGAAAGAACCACGCTTCACACTGATGTCAACAATCGTTATACTGCTCGTCCATTATGGGCCACCGTGAAAACTAAAGCAAAAATATTCCATAATATTTACAATCATCTCTTTCACTTCAACATGAAATAAATAATCAAATTATAACATAGCATACACCTTGTATCAGATGATAAAAGTCCATCACACAACATTACACTCTTGTCTCTCTCTCGCACTCTCTCTCTCTCTCTCTCTCTCTCTCTCTCTCTCTCTCTGTCTCTCAGAAAAATAATTGTGTACAAAATATCCATCCATCCATCCATTTTCCAATCCGCTTATCCTCACAAGGGTCGCGGAGGGTGCTGGAGCCTATACCAGCCGTCGTAGGGCAGTAGGCAGGGGACACCCTGAACCGGTTGCCAGCCAATCACAGGGCACACAGAGACAAACAGCCATTCGCGCCCACACTCACACCTAGGGACAATTTAGAATGTTCAATCAACCTGCCATGCATGTTTTTGGAATGTGGGAGGAAACCGCATTACCCGGAGAAAACCCACGCAGCCACGGGGAGAACATGCAAACTCCACATAGGAAGGCTGGACCCACGACCTCTGCACTGTGAGGTTGATGCACTAACCACTAGACCACGGGCCGCTCCTGTATCCGTTAATCTATCTAAATTATCTCTATCCATATCTGTACCCGAAGTGGTGGTGGATAAATTGGAAGTGAGTGTGGTTTAACTCCAACTGGGTGGGGCTTAAATCTGTACTTTATTTTAAGTCTGAAATTGACACACATTGATCAGAAGTTGCTATGTATATTCTTTATTTGAAAACAATTTTAGGAAAGCCTCCAAAATAGAGATTCAATTCATATTTTTGATCTCAAAAGTAAAAGGACCACTTACAGAATATTTTTGATGACGTTTTTCTTCAGAACATGAATATTTTCCTCACTGTATGAATAAATACTTAAAGAAGAATCTCAGAACTGAGATTCAATGTTTTTCATCACAATAGCAGAGATGTAGAACATTTTTATGCAGTTATTTTTCCTCCTGTAGCATTCGCTCTAGAAGAGAAGCAAGCTTTTGTGTGTTCAGCTATATGTACTGTGTATATGTGTAAGTAATTTGTAAGATTAAAATTTTTATTTATTTTTAATGATCTGTGTGAACTTGACGATTATTCACACAGCCTGTTTTTATACTACGTGCATGCGCGGCAATCTACCAAAGTAGGGCACATGGTCACAATGATTGGTTTCATTAATACGGAATTTAATATGTTTTGGTTGAAGCAGGTAAAGGCAACAAGAATGACAAGCTACATATGAATTTTTTTTTGACTGTTGAAAATATCAAAATGCAAAAGGTATTGATTTTTCTTAATTTCGACGTCCAATGATACTCGCGTACGAGTCCGTAATGACGGCGATCACCCTCAAATCGCAATAAATCTAAAAAAAAAAAAATCTGTTCATCCAAATGAAACATTTACAGTTGGTACCTTGCTGTAAATTTAGATTAAAGAAAAGAAAAAAACATTTAAAACTATAAATTAGAACGTTCCCTTCAAATGAACAGGCTAATAATTTTAAACAATTTGAATTTGAAAAAAAACTGTACAAATGCCAGCCATTTACTTTTTTTATTGTAGAGAACTGTGTTCACACTGCATCAGTGAGGAGAACCTCTGCACAGGCGTGTTGGTTTCATTTTACAGGGTTCCATTTTTCTTTTTTTTCTTTTGTCGTTAACACATGATGAAAAGCTGACTATTTTCTTTGAACTCCTCTGGAAACTGAAGTGCCTTTGATTATCAATGATCATAATTATTGATAAATATAAGTGTTGCATGGTCTAATGTGGGGGTCTGAAACTCCACGCCTTGCGGGCCGCTTTCCTGCCTGCAGAAGCCTGATAGCGATCCTGCTTATTTGAATCAGGAGAGTTGCAGCAGAGGGAGATGGGAAAACATGCAGTCATCCGTCCCTCAAGGACCGACGTTTGACACCCCTGGTAATGTAAAAACAAACATCACAGCTGCATATTTGGGCATTGGTTTGTGTAAAAGAAGAAAAACATGCAAGGCAAAAGAGGGATATGATGAAAAAGAAGCAGGAAAAAGTAATAAAAGATGGACTCGGGTTTGACACAACAAAAGTTGAACTGCGGCAAGTTTGTTTCAATTCAACTCCTTGGAACTTTTTGTCACCCTCCTCCCTTCAACAAATAGTAACTTCCTTTTTTTCTGAAAGTGTGTTTCCTTCAGATTTCTTCCCTCCGATCTCCTTGCCACGCGCTGTATTAGACGAACCTTTTATGGCTGCTTCGGCCAAATCAGTCACACTTGCGTGCACCAACCAACGCAGACACACTTCTCCTCAGTCTTCTCGTCCCTAATACACTTTCTTTTCCCATTCGCCACTTCCTATCTTTTTCTTCACACTACATTCTCTCCAATTCTTTCCACATAATTCCTTCTTACTTTCCTCTGTGACAAGAAACTCTTTCGTTCACCTTTTTGCACACAGCGTGACACATCTCGCTGCCTGTCCTGAGAAACACTAGCCACTATTTCCCTTCTTATCCATCCTTCACCTCTATTTACTCTTTCAATCCATCCAATATGATGCCTCTTGTAATCACCCTTTGCTTCTTCACTGACTCCTCTACCACTTGCTTTCAACTCCCCGCCCCCACTTACTCTCATTCATTTCCCCCTCCTGCATTTTCCTTCCATTGCTTCTCTTTCTCCTGGGCTCCACCGTAACCCTTATGCTGTGATCCACCCACTCATCTACTACTCACATTTCCCCCCTGTCAGAAAATCACCCCTCATGTCCCATTGCCAAATGAGATTTGGAGGCCAGGGTCTGTGCTCTTCCCACTCAGAATGAAGTCAGTTACTGTAGGCTGCATGCAGGTATAAACCATTTGCACCCCCAAGCATTTCAGCACCACCTACTCAAAAAAACCTCAAATGTTTCTACCACATTATTTTTCTGAGGAAGCCAATGATGTCCATTTAGGCCATCTAGAGCAGTGGTAAGGAACTCCGGTTCTTCGAGAGCCATATCCTGCCTGTTTTAGAACCCACTCAAGTTCAACACATCTGATTCGAATGATCAGCTCATCAGCAAGTTCTGTCGAGGCCTAAAACGATCATGAACAATTGAATCAGGTGTGTTGGAGTAGGGAGGGATCGAAAACAGGCAGGATATGGCTCTCGAGGAACCGGAGTTCCCTACCCCTGATCTAAAGTGAATGTCAGTATCAGGGATCGACAAAACAGAGCGGCGTGCGGTCTGATCTTGTCACAACGTTTGCCTATATTTTGTGACAACGCTAATATTACAATACAATAAATTTCAGATCATTGATGTTTTTGAGCGACTTGCTGTCCCTCCGCACCCTGCCCCCAAAAATGAGCGGAAGAAAAATCATATTCAATTAAGTTGATAGGATATGTATTTAATCTTTGTTCAAAGTGATGAACGTTGTTGTTTTGTTCCTCAAGTATTTTTTCATTTTGAATTTGACAACCAAAAAGCTGGGACAGGGGCAACAAAAGATTTGGGAAGTTGAGGAATGCTGAAAGAAAACATGTTAAGAACATTTCACAGGTGAACAGACGAATTGGACAAGGATGGGGCAAGGTTCACCACTTTGTGAAAAACTCTGAGGAAATAGTTCATTTCAAAAAACGTTTCTCAACATGGAATTGCACAAAACACTTTGAGTGTCACGTTTGCGAGGTGGTGGTGGACTCCAAAAAGCAGGCAGGAGGGAGGATCAGGGTGAACTTGACGAATTGTATTTAATAAAACACAGAGAAAACTGAATCCAAAACAACCAAAGTACTAAAAAACAAAAAGAATCCAAAGTATCAAACAAAACCCAAGCTGTAGCTAAAATTAACAGTCAACAAAACATGATCGAGAACACGACAGCTACAGCAAACAAACAGACATGACAGCAACAAAGAAACAATGACCCGATACTGAGTGGTCTTGCCGAGTCCTTTTAAAGCCATAATTAGATAATGACCAACAGGTGTGCAGCTGCAGGGAGAACCCTGCAGTGCCACCTGTTGGTCACAAACAGAATCATGACATTGAGAATGTTTTCAAGTGGTTTGAGTACAGTCTTATGTGCTTTTAGTGACTTGTACAAAGAAAATACAATACAATAGATCTTTATTTATATAGAAACCCTATAGAAGCACTACAGCATCGGCCTAACACTGGAGAGGTGTGGGGTTCGATTCTGGCTTCGGTCTTCCTGTGTGGAGTTTGCATGTTCTCCCCTTGCCTGTGTGGCTTTTCTCCGGGTATTCCGGATTCTTCCCACATTCCACAAACATGCGTGGCAGGTTAATGGAACACTCAAAATTGTCCCTCGTAATGAGAGTGAGTGCACATCGTTGTTCGTCTATGTGTGCCCTGCGATTGGCTGCGATAGGCTCCAGCACACCACGTGACCCTTGTGAGGATAAGTGGATCAGAAAATGGATGGATGGATGTATCAGCACTTGCAAGAAATTGAGGGATTTAATTATCTATGGTCCCAAATATCATAAAACGATTCATAGAATCTGGAGAAATCTCCGCATGTAAGCGACAAGAACGGAAACCCACATTGCCATCAAGTTTCAATCCCTCAGACGGCACTGTATTAAAAACTGGTATCATTGTCTAAATGTTATTGCCACGCAGGCTTAAGAACACTTAAAAACACCTTTGTCAGTTAACATTGTTCATCGCAACAGCCACAAATGCAAGAACGCTGCAAATCTTAAAAGTCTACCATGCAAAGCAAAAGCCATATAGCAACAACGCCAAGAAATGCCGCTGAGTTCAGGATTGGTTTACTGCAAGACTGCAGCCAGTTATGAAGGTGATTGCTTGCACCTGGGGCCCTGCTCTGACATGCCTATCGCCAATCCTGCACACAAACACACAGAGGCGTCATGCTAGGTTCAGACCGAACGTGAAATGGCTCACGTTTGTTTGCGGGGGCACCTACATTGCTTCAAGCAGGGAAGAGGAAAATAAATAAATAAATAAATAAATAAAGTTTGAACATAACTAGTCATTCGAGTGACCTGTGGTTGCATTGGTTGCTAAAATGCTACCTTGGTTGCCCACTCAACTGGTGTAAGTCAATCCACTCACCAGAGAGTCCACTTCCTCGCTCCCCATTCACCAAGCCTACTCCTTTCTTGTCTCGGTCCTGGCCAGTAAAGGAAGATGGCTCTGTTAGACCGCAATGATATTGTCCCACATTGTTTTGATTTCATCACGTTATGTCTGTCATTTGTTTTTAACTTTATTTGGCTGTGTCTCTGCTTGTTTTACGCCTGCGCCTGACCTAATAAATACGTTCTTGATACCAATTGGATGTCGCCGACTCAACGGTGGCAAAATTTCACTTCAGCGGCCCTCGGCGAAATGGGTTAAATAGCCAAATATTTGCTTCAAACGCACTGCCCGGCACGCAACTGTCCGGAATGCAGTGACTATTTATGGAAGAAAGGAAGGATGCAGTCACAGTTGTCGTGAGCTTGGGACCTTGCCAATGCATAAACTAAGGCAGTAAAAGCTTTACTCCATACAACGCAACACTGCCTTACATAAGACTGGATGAAAGGGACAGCTGGATATTTCTCCTGAGAGAAAACAGAGAAGGTTGGCACTCCACAGAACATTGGAAAGGTGATAGCAGGCATGTGCAACCCACGCTTATGATGGCGTAGTTTCCTGTGAACCTTCATTACAAGTTGTCAAAACCAATAAACCACTGCACCTGCATCTGATTAATAGATTTAGGCCACTCAATAATGGCAGTTACATTAGCTTGGTCCATCTGTAGCTTCCCTTCAGCAATCATGTCGTTCATAAACTTCTTGGCAAGGTGAAACTTACACTTCTTTGCTTTGACAAAGACATGGATCTCTGGGAATCTTGGGAGTAGCTGTCCCACATTCTACTCATATGTGGAGGAGCACTGGGAGAAACAAATGAGAATTTTGCAAGATTTTTAACAGTTGTGACAACAACAACAACAAAAACATTTTAGGGTGTGTCCAGTCACTAAGAAGGTTTTTAATCTTAAACCAGGACAGAGTGTGTTTGGAAAATGATTAGCTCATGGTGGTTACCGCAGATCTAGAGAGATACGGGCTCTGTCTTCTACAGCTCTGACCTTGACAGGTGTGGTCAATGGACGAGAAGAGATATCAAGCATCTTTCCACCTGTCTCCCGAAGCACTGTTAGTGTCAACCCAATCTTCAGTGAATTTTCATTCATTCCTGATGCATTCATTCCTAATGCAAAACACAAATTTCTTTCTTTAACGTTCCACGTGTCCTTCACCCGGTCCTAATCACCTACGTCCCTTCACCCACATGCCTACTGAGGTCTGCTCCAAACACAAAATCTCTCCCCTCTAGAGTTTCTCTCGTTAACCTCATTGAAATTACTCCAGAACCTCTTTTCTCATTTAACTCACTGTCAATTGCTACACAACCTTTGCCTGTTTTTAGCGTTCCAACACACCATATCTTTCTTTTCTCTCTTTTTCTCCGAACCAATCTTCCTCCTCTTCTTCATGAGTGAATGATATAAACTTTCTCTCCCCACTGTTCCATCACCACCACCCCACACCCCCATCCCCATATCATGCCCCTCTTGGTTACTGAAGTCCCAGTTGCCTTACGATCATTAACTATGTCTTGCTGTGTACTTTGAGGCTGGTCCCTTTCCTTGGTCATGATTATTTTCACTCCATGATGCAAGACTGCATGGAGCTCCAGACCGAGTGCAACTCATGGTCAATTTGTCCCTTTAACTTTATAATAATGCCACCAATAGTTATTATTCCGTCCCTGGTATCGTCTGACAGCTCTTGAGGTATAGAGATTGGAATGGAAGAAATTTATTCTGACAACAGGTGTGCTTCTTACATTTAATGAGTTGAGATCAGGAGAATTGGAAATTGGTTGATTGTGCAGAGCCATATGGGTGCCAGCCAATCTGGGCAAGCCAGAATTCAGGTTGAGTTGTAGGGCATCAAGTACTTATTTCACTCAGTAAAATGCTCTCATGAATTGTATAATGCTTTTTGGGCATTTTTATTCTATTACCACCAATAAACAACCATAATAAATGGAGACAAAGGTTTTCTCCCACTTTACAAAAACAGGCAGGTTCAGTTAATTGCAGACTTAGAGATGAAAGTGGACTTTCCTGAAAATACAAATTATATATATGATTTAAACTGACTTACCAGGTTCGTCTATGTTTCTAATGTAGTCGGACAAAAAATCTCCGCTCAAGCCATGACCACTTGAACGTGTTTCGAACACTCGCGTCTATTGCACGTATGTCAGCTAGCCTGTCTACCTGTTTGAACATTGCGCTGGGGCCATACCTGGACGATCACGCATGAATTACTTTACACAAAACACTATTCAAACACTCGACATTCAATGATTAATCTGCCTTTTGTGTGCACACGTGCACCCTTCCGTTCTCGCCGAAATGTCAAAATCTCAGAGATTTGGTGAGGCCATGAGAATGCAAGGCAAGGGGTGTTACTGTTACTAGTGTTCGTGCCTCCACATGGCTACGCTCGTGAAAGCAAAACAACAAACTCAAATGCGTTTTCATTCCATGTTGTCAACTAATATCTGGATTAATTTTAGGCAATTTTCCTCAATTTTCCGGAGGAAATTTCATGAAAATTTGAAAATCGGGAATTCCGGGAATATCCGGAGGACTTTCATCTCCAAGACTCTAAATTGCTATTTTTATTGGCTAAGTACTGTGTATATAAAACACACAAGGAATTTGGCTACAGAAGTATGAGGCTTACAAGTATTACGGTAACAAGCAACTATTAAAAAAAAAAATTGCAACATTTAGGACTTGAGACATAGTCTTTACGTAATATACCCTTAGTACTGTAGTACCAAACAATGCAAATGATGTGGAGAGTCAAGTAAAAATAAAGTGATCGGTAGTGCAATATTTACAATATAATGACAGTTGTGGATTTGATGCAATGAATCATTGCACGATTTAAAATGAACAGTAGTGCATTCATGAGGATATAATGACAAATGTGGCAGATACACAAACTCCTTGAGCACTTGTCCAGTGGTGTGGAATATTGGCAAGGGAGAAGAAGCTTTGGGAATGTCTGCTGCTTTTCATGTGCATAGTTTGCTAGCACATACCTGAGGGAAGGAACTGGAAGAGGTGGTGACCAGGATGTGGAGAGTCAGAGAGAATTTTGCTTGCCCATTGATTTTTTTTTTTTCTTTTCAGCAGTCCCAACTGTCCATTGCAGTCGGATGTTGTCCTTTTTGTGGCCGCGCTGAACCAAACTGTGATGGATGAACATAGGACTGATTCAGTGACTTCTGCATGAATGGAATTGATGTTGAGTTGTTCTCAACTGATGACAGAGGGCAGTTAGACAGTCTGAGTGGCAGCTGTGGATGTTTCTTGAAGCCCTCAATTATCTCTACAGTCTTGATCGTGTTCAGCTCTTAAGTTGTGTTGATGGCACCAGAGTAACAGCCGCTCTACTTCCTGTCGATTTGCAGACTTGTCAGCGTCGTTGGTGACGCCGTTGACTGTGGTGTTGTCTGCAAGCTTCAGGAGTTTGACAGCTGGTGCAGTCATTTGCACAGAGCAAAGATGTCAAACTCCGGTCCTCAAGGGCCACTTTCATGCATGTTTTCCATCTCTGCCTGCTGCATGACACCTGATTCAAGTGGTCAGCTCACCAGCTTGCTCTGCAGGAGCCTGGTAACGATGCTGATCATTTGAACCAGGTGTGTTGCAGCAGGGGGAGATGGAAAACATGCAAGCTAACAGCTCCTGAGTTTGACACCTGTGGTGCAGAGGAAGAGGAGCAGCAGAGAGGGGATGCATCCTTGGGGGCATTGGTGGTGATGGTGCATGGTGAAGATATTGCCCCCCCACCAGCCTCACCTGCTGTGCCCTGCGCATCAGGAAGCTTAGGTCCACTGGCAGATGGCAAGATACAATCTTAGCTGGAGAATTTTGGAAGAGAGGAAACCTGTGTTGAATGCAAACCTTAAATAATCAACAAACAGGATCCTTGCGTAGGTCCCTGCGCCATCGAGGTGCGTTCCATGAGTAAGTGCGCTCCCATCACATACAATAAGCCTATGTATGAAGTTAACATATTTTTTAAAATCAGTCTTACAAGTTAAAAAATACAACACCATAATTTTGTGTGCAATTTAGTAGTGCACCTGGATATAATACGCACCCACTGAATATAAAAAAAGAAAAAAATGATAAGAAAACCTTTATTTGTCTCACAATGTAGAAATTCCCAATTTACAGCAGCAAAATTTATGAAAGGGAGAAGTAGAAGAACAAAAAGTATATAAGTAAATATTAATTAATTCATTTTCCGAACTGCTTTATCCTCACTAGGTTCGCGGGGGGTGCTGGAGCCTATCTCAGCTGTCTTCGGGCACTAGGCGGGGGACACCCTGAACCGGTTGCCAGCCAATTGCAGGGCACACAGACGAACAACCATCCGCGCTCACACTCACACCTAGGGACAATTTTGAGTGTTCAATCAGCCTGCCATGCATGTTTTGTGAATGTAGGAGGAAACCGAAGGACCCGGAGAAAACCCACGCAAGCACGGAGAGAACATGCAAACTCCACACAGGAAGGCCGGAGCTGGAATTGAACCCGGTACCTCTGCACGGTGAAGTCGATGTGCTCACCACTCAAGTACCGAGCCGCCCATAAGTAAATATAAATTATAAAATATAAATATAAGCATATTCGGAATGGGTGAGTGGGGGTGAGTCCAGGTTTTCAGGTCTGTCTATTCAATAGCCTGACAGCAGTCGGCAAGAATGAGCGGCGGTACTTCTCCTTCTTGCAGCGCGGGTGTATCAGTCTCTGGCTGAAGGAGCTGCCCAGTGCTGTCAGGGTGGGCTGGAGGGGGTGGGAGCGTCTCTCCATCATAGCTTTTAGCTTGGCTAGCATCCTCCTGTTGCCCACCTCCTCCATAGTGTCCAGGGAGCAGTACAGGACAGAGCTGGCCCTCCTGACCAGTCTGTCCAGTCTCTCTCTGTCCTGGGCTGAGATGCTGCCTGAACAGCAGACTGTGCCATAATGAATGGCTGAGGTCACCACAGAGTCATAGAAGGTCTTAAGGAGTAACCCCTGAACTCCAAAACACCTCAGTTTTCTGAGCCCCTTCCTAATCAGAGCGTCTGTGTTGATATTGCCCAAAGTATTTTTTTTCTCTGTGCCTTTCTTTGTATGATACAGTCCCCGGATTTGCTGGTAACCAAACTCAAAAAGGTGAGCATTATCCGCATAATTTGAAAGATTGGTATTTCTGTTTAAAGACAAGTTATCTTAAGTTGCTAAGTTTCAGCTGTCTTTATTTTCGCTACTCAGGCTGACCCACGAGTGGATTCATCCCATCACGGATCAGGGCGAGGTACAAGGAAATGACCGTATATAAAAACAAGCATGTCGGCTTTGTATAAAAGTAAATTACCCAGATGGTATTTTCCAATATTTAAGTATTCTCCAAAGTCTTTTTCGTTAGCGCCATTTCACAACACTCTTACCTCAGACACACACACACAAACAGTGGAAATGAGCAGCTCAAATCCAGGACTTTTGCTTCTTTGTTTTTGGGATGTCACGCAAGAGGACTTCGTCTCATATCATGCCGCACCTCGCAAGATCACACAGGCTATACATCGTAGCTTTCGCCGCTTCCTGATGTGAGACCAAAACACACTGAGAAATGGGACACCCATTCATTCTTGTGCACCGCAGGCTAAAGGGTGAAACAAGGACTAAGGGTTAGAATTGGGATTGGCCCTAATTATTGGTGGCATGAAGCTTCTTATTTGTAAAAATCTATAAATTATTAATCATTGCAGGATTCAAAGCGTGTAAAAAAAAGTAGTAGCATTGAGTTGGGAAATTACGGAACTGCCATGAAACATCAAAACTGTGAAGGGAGGAGCAGAGTTTGGACCCATGGAGCAGACAGGACACAGTAGAGGCAAAGTAAAATTCTTTATGCACAAAAATACAATCCAAAATCAGCCGTCATGTGATGAACAGCATGAATAAAGTCACAACAGAGGCAAGGGCTGAATGAAACGGTGCCTGATGAAAAGTCATGGTAGAAAATTATATGTTCTCACAACGTGTCACTCAGCAACCCGGGGTTAAAGCAAAGACCAAGCTACGCCCAACCTTTTGACAAAATAAAGGACCAGAGCAACTATCCATCCATTTTCGTAACCGCTTATCCTCACTAGGGTTGCCAGAGTAACTGACAGCATCAAGGATCTAAACACAGTAATAGCAAAAAGAACAAAACTCTTAACTTCATCAATGAGCAAAGGCACACTTGATCATGGTGGATGAAAATTTTGGGATGACATTGGAAGGGTTACTATTTTGAATACAAGTCCACTTCGTGTAATATATTCTTCTCAAAACTGTGCCCATTGTTGAGGCTGGTCCACCTTCAAGAATTGAGCAAAAATCCCCATAAACCAAAGAAAAAGATCCACATATCACATATCCGCAGTTTATCATCTGATGTTCTGAATTGCTACCTCTAAAGATCTGCTAAAATCTTGAGTGATGTCACTTTTGTGTATCCATGTGCACTAATTTCGGTGTTCTTTTTTATTTTTGATTGTTTTGTTTTCGGCGGCCTGGTTGTCCAGTGGTTAGCGCGTCGACCTCACAGTGCAGAGGTACCGGGTTCAATTCCAGCTCTGGCCTTCCTGTGTGGAGTTTGCATGTTCTCCCAGGGCCTGCGTGGGTTTTCACCGGGTACTCCGGTTTCCTCCCACATTCCAAAAACATGCATGGCAGGCTGATTGAACACTCTAAATTGGCCCTAGGTGTGAGTGTGAGTGTAAATGGTTGTTCATCTCTGTGTGCCCTGCGATTGACTGGCTACCGGTTCAGGGTGCCCCCCACCTACTGCCCAAAGACAGCCTGGGATTGGCTCCAGCACCCCCTGCTACCCTTGTGAGGATAAAGCAGATCGGAAAATGAATGAATGAATGAATGAATGTTTTGTTTTCAGCACAGCTGAGGACTTGCGGGTTTGTGGAGGCAAGTGAGGCACAATTGCAATGCCCCCTGCTCGACGTTCTCTAAATGGAAATAGTTTAAAAAAAATTAAATCGGGGGAAAAACAACATGATTACTTTAAATTATGCTTTAGTTCTCTGGTTCGTCCTTTCCATTAGTAAGTATCAATAATTCATCACTAAAATAGCTGAATGTGCGCATGTCCTATTCGAATACATCGGCAGGAAGTGAAGCATCGCCTGGCCGTGCTTCCGCTGACAATGCACACATTTGTTCCTGACTGAGGCAGTTTACATGTGTACTCACACAATTGACTTTGCTGTTTGTCTCACAAATATACGTGTTTTATCGCACATGTACTGCACATGCTGAAGTTCAACCGTCTGGTTCATATATTTAATGAATGCCTGTGACATATTTTGTCACTCTGATAGCCAGAAAAGCGACTCAACGTGCACACTGGAGCCCAGAATGTACCGAACCATTCCCAGCATGTGGCTTTGTTTTATTCCATTGGCGCAATGCGTAGAAGAAGCCCACAGACAGAGAAAAGCCTCGGCTGGTTGAGTACTTGTACATTCAGCCGCCATCTTGAATCGGAAGTCCGTCAAGATCTTTCATTCACTTGCTTTGATGTAAATGTGCTTCATTCCAATAAATTCAGCATCATTCGTTCAGCTCTTTACCAGTTTTGACATGGATTGGTTTGTTTTAAATATCAGACATGCAATTATGATACCAGACACCTCGCTGATGTTATAATTGGGAATTTTTTAATAAAGTATATTAAATACTGTATATAGGTAAGACGAAATTATTTTACTTTAAAAAAGAGACATCTGGAAAAAAAAACAGCAACAACATCCCATCAATGCTGGACTTGACCTTATATTAAATGGTCTTGGGTTTTTTTCTTGCTATCATACTGTCAAACACCGCATGTCACTGAGTACTGCTCAAATTTACCACATTCAATATTTGGGCTGCACAACACCAACCTAATTGTACAGATTGAGCAATGAAATTATTAGTATTAATCTCCATCACAGGAAATGTGTAGTTTGAGCTGAAGATTTAAATGTGTACAGCAATATGCCAAGCTTCAGACAAATTAATTCCTAATGCCAGCAGAATGTGGGCTGCACAGGCAGTGCGATGTGTAAATGTTCATGATATAATGCATGTAAAAGTCTTCTCATCTGTTTTTCTCTTCTCGAAGACACACACGCAACCTCTTGTTCTTTTCTCAAATGCATAAAGAATGACAACACTCATATTTCCATGGGCATCAGGTGGACTCGCATTCCAACCCACAGCTGGGTGCCTTGTGTGTATTTTTCTCCACTGCCCATTTCAACTCCTCGTGCTGAAATTTATCTCCGATCTTCGTATCTCCATAGCTTGAATTGGATTGTGACCCATGAAGAAAACACACTTGTTTTTCCTCCCAAAGGGCTTCTGCTAGTATTTTAGCTTTTCATGGTACTATGACAAACATATTCCCTGCATGTCTAAATACATCACACACACAAGTCCACAGACACGGATGTGAATGCAGAAGTTATTCCAAATCGTGTTCTCTCATTTGAATAAGTGCACAATTTGCCCCTTCAAAAGAATTCTTGCATGTTGGGGAGAATGCACGTGAAAATGGCTAGCAATTGCAGCAAACTACCACAAATACCAGCTCTTCTCTTCTCACAGTGGTCGTGTCTACAAAAAAAGCACTGCAATTATCCCTTTTTATGTCTGTGATTACCACCAGCAAGGACGTAGGGCTCCAACATTAGTATATCTATTCTGTTCCTGTCCACTTTCCTTACACTGTGCACGCTTTCACTTCAGAGTATTGATTTTGTACGGGAAACAGAGTGGTATGAAACCTGGTGTGAAGCTACTGTATATCAACTAAATGACCAGCCATTCTCTCTTTTACATTAGCAAAGGCAATACCTGCTGTGTAAATTACCCGACACACACTCACACACTCACACACACACACGCACGCACGCACGCACGCACGCACGCACGCAGGCACGCACACACACACACACACACACACACACACACACACACACACACACACACACACACACGTCTATCAGTGGAATGGACGAAACACAGTGGCAGTCGGCGCCATTCCACAATAGATTAGCCATGCTGAAAGTGAGGGTCCAGACAAAAGGCCTTGTCAAACTACACAACCTTTTTGTCTCTAACAACGGTCAGACTACTAGATGAATACAGTGCTGTGTATTGAAGTGGGCGAAATGTCACACCGACCAGACCCTGCCCAGTTGTTGCATGCTTCCGTCAGGATTCAATCCACCGGCGCAGGTCTGTCAGGGAGGCGGGACAAGTGGCTGCCAAAGTCATGTCGACGGAGGCATTATGTGCATGTGTGTCATATCTCTGTTCACAAAAAGAAGAAAAAAAAAAGTCTTTGGACCCATTCATTCCTGGATGGTGGGGACAAGGTGGGACTGTCTATTCTCCAAAAACCAGTTGAGGTCACACATTTGTTTCAGGACACCACGTTTGCTAATCAGCAACAAGCTTTGCAATTAGCAAACGTAGCATGAGATGAAATGCTACGGATACTTTCCAGGATTTACCCTTTTGTTCAAGTCACTTTTTAAGTCCTGTACACCACATTGTGAATGTGTGCGCCACATCCATGCTCTCATCATGAGCAGGAGAGCACCGTCTTCCTATTGGTCAATGCTGAAGAAGCGATCAAAGGACGACGTAGTTTTCTTTGAGTATGTCACATTGCACGGACTGTGACCTGTCAAGGCAACTCAAAATCGGCTACGGGACGCTACGTTTATCTGCCAAACATCTGTCAGCTCAAAATCAGGCTTCATTTGTTTAGTCTGATGTTGGCATATGGCACTTTTCCTTCTTAATTCTAGTGTGCATTCTTTTTTGCCATTTTGTCACTGCATGCTCATTTAGGTACAGTACCTTCAGATGTATGTTATACTTATAAGTATCACAAAAAGTCCCCCGAATTTTTGTTTGTGGTCAGTAATATATGACCATATGAAAGACAGGCGGGGTGCAGGGAGGACAATATAATTTTTAATGATAAAATCAGTGGAGTAGAGAGAGTTTAATTTGGTTTGGCCTTCCCAGTGGACCAGTGTAATGGACTGAAAATGGACATTAGGTCTAATATAAAACCCAGGTGGACTGGTCAGTGAAAAATAAACACATATATTTGTATTATCTCAGCTCATATCATAGAATCTTATGCATTTTTGGGCGAATTTGTGAATGCGCTCCAGAGCAAATGTAGGGAAAGGGGAAAATAGAAGCTCCACCATGTTCACTGCCGTCTAAAACAGAACACCACCAGCCCCCTCTTAATACTTGCTGTTAAGGCTACAGAGGACTCTCCCCACCCGGATGAAACCCAGACAAGGTCCAGAGTCAACACAAAGGTTACAACGCAGCTAACTAAAGCTAAACAAAGCAACACAGGGCCTCTCTTGTTTCTCAACTAATTTGGCCTGACATGAAACATCCCCTCAACAGAAGTGTACAAAAAGAACCAAACAAAAAAAAAATACTAATCAAAATGACAACAATACACACAAAAAACACCCAAACTGCAAACAAAGTACAATCAAACAATATACCGTACCAAAATTAGTCCAAACTAAACTATATATGTGAACTATCCATCCATCCGCTCCTCACGAGGGTCACGGAGCCGATCCCAGCATTCTTTGGGCAGTAGGCAGGAGACACCCTGAATTGGTTGCCAGCAATCACGGGGCACATATGCATGAACAACCTTTTGCGCTCACACTCACATCTAGGGACAATTTAGAATATTAATAACCTGCATGCATGTTTTGGGAATTTGGGAGGAAACCGGTGTGCCCCGAGAAAACCCACCCAAGCACCGGGAGAACATGCAAACTTCACACAGGAAGGCCGGAGCCGGAATCTAACCCTACACCTGTGAGGCGAACGTGCTAAAACAGTCGACGCCATGCCGCCCCAACAAGTAATAAATAAAATAAAACAAAAAGGTACGGAGCGGGCCTCGAGCCTGTGACATGAAGGAATAAAGCAGCATCTTCGGAACAACGTTTCTACCTACAACGGCGTGAGCTGGGCCACTTTAACCAACACAGAATTTGTAATTGTAGTTGTCATGCAATTCATGGCAAAACGTTGGTGAGTTGCAAAACAACCACTGTGTATTTTATTTGACTCGCTGCATTGGCAACTAGTCGGTCATAACCATTGCGTTACATGTGGTCATGATTTTGTCACGCGCACATGACGTTTTTAAAACTGCATATTGTGTGGAGTTTACTATAATTTACTATTATTTGGCTGTGTTTTGAAATTCTGTAATTTCTGAATGAAAATGCAGGTGTCTTAAAAATAAACCCTCTGTATTAAGCATATACAGTATAATGTCTGCATTTACAAGTAAAATAAACATTAAACTTGTTTTGAGCACAGTGAAGGTAACATCACAGCTGCTCTCCATTGCGAACAGTTTACACAGCTGCTGCTGATGTCTACTGGGCAGATCCACCAAAACTAGAAAAGAAAACTGCCAATTTATTGCTGTTGTTCTTGTTGTTGTTGTTGTTTATTAAATATAAAATGTCTGGAAAAACGATCTGCAATATTGCCACATCACAAATTTCAAACATTTTTCACACAGCCTTGTTGTACCCCACTGGCATTTTTTTTTTTTTTTGCAACGCATTCACTAAAACATCAAAATGGTTTTTAAAATTAAAATAATTACAAAGTACAGCCACAAACCCATAATGCACTTACCAAACAACTGAGTTTTAACATTTGTAGAATAAGAACAAACATCCTGGTGAACAGACCCGATGCTAATATACTCAAAATGCCATAATCCAACCATTAACACGTGATATCATGTGCTTCGTGGCTGCATGCCTAATCTAGGTAAGAAAAATGTACAGAGAGCAAGTATATATCCTCCAAGGACACAATACTTTATTCCATAAACAATTTAGGGAAAAGTGTGCATCTTCTTCAGATTTATTACATTGATGTCACATTCTGGCTCCAATCCCTGGCAAATCAAGCTGCCAAAAAAAAAAAAAAAGTCTGTGAAGGACACATCTGTCCATCGTTTGCCAAAAAGATATTCAGAAGTTCTCTCTCTCTCTCTCTGTTTCTCTCCCAGCATCACACTTTAATTTAAACTTGAAATAGAGCAGACAAGGCAACATTTTTACTCCATAGAAACAAACAAGGAAAAAAATATATAGAGATATGTTGGGACATTTCATGTAGGGGAAGAATATTTCCACTATCAAGCATTTATTCTGTGTTAAAAAATTAATCCATCGCGTGGACCTCACAGTGCAGAGGTACCCGGTTCAATGGCAGCTCCGGCCTCCCTGTGTGGTGTTTGCATGTTCTCCCCGGGCCTGCGTGGATTTTCTCCGGGTACTCCGGTTTCCTCTCACATCCCAAAAATATGCATGGCAGGCTGATTGAACACTCACAATTGTCCCTAGGTGTGAGTGTGAGTTGGATGGTTGTTTGTCTCTGTATGCCCTGCGATTGGCTGGCAACCGGTTTGGGTGTCCCCCACCTACTGCCCGAAGATAGCTGGGATAGGCTCCAGCACCCCCCGCCACCCTTGTGAGGATTAGCTGATCGGAAAATGAATGAATGAATTAATGA
>NW_017842059.1:3150609-3172138 GCF_001891065.2 Hippocampus comes
CAGAGAATAATTTTGTTTACATATTTATGAAAATAAAATAACATAAATTATAAAATAACATAAAATACATAAAAGTAAACTTACTTTTCTGAGAATGTTTAGGCCAGCAGAGAAGGCCTTGCTGGCCCTGAGGGTCTGCCACTGTGCGACGCACTTTGGCAGCCTGTTAACTATCGTAGCTCACACGTACCATTTTAAAGTGCTTCCCTCGGCCCTCTAGATTCCCATTCTTTGCCCGTGCCCTCGGTGAATTGTACACGAAACAAACTCTGAATGAGAATAATGATAACGATAAAAGATATAGTGCAACAGCTCCGATCACAAGCTGCAATTGCAGACTGCTGAGCGCTAGCAACTTCCGGTGACGCAGGTCACGCGACACCGTAAGTTAAAGATTTACCTGCTTTATTTAAATTTTATTTATACTTTTTGTGAAAATGCGACTGAAATGATGATTACGGTGTAGTGTACATTAACACACAAAATATAATACTAACATGCACAAAGACACACAAATGGTTGTTTGTTTTTTCTCTTCTACATCCCTCGCGATCGACTTGGGACCACTCCGCGAGCTACTGGTCGATCGCTTTTGGTCACAATACTTACCACCTCCATAAACAAAACATCAGATCAAATACTTGGAAAATGCCATAATAAAACAAGATGATTAACGATATACACAGCTGTGTGTGTGTGTGTTCGACAACCCCCTCCCACACCAGTAAAATGGCTGCAATAGAAAGTCCAGTCCAGAATGCATTGCTCTGAACTGTATGCAAGCGACCGATAGAAAGAAATGTCAAATGACAAAACTTTGGGCATTCTTGACCAAATAAATTACCCCGACTGGGCTGTTGGCTTCGGCACTGATTAACAATTATTTTATTTTAGTATTAAATGAATAATAGTTTCCCACCAATTAATATGTATTTCGTGCCTGGTGTTCACAGTCATAGTGTAACTGCCACCCATTTCTATTGCTTTAATTCAGAAATAATGGCACAATTTCCTCAGCATGTGCCAGGCATGCGGAGGCGTTTGTGAAGATGAAAAGAAAAAGCGATTGAATTCATTTATTTTCTACTGTTAGTAAAATCCTGTTGATAGAAGAGTAAACCAGGAAGAAAACAAGTGAAAAATCGTGTCTTTGTGTAAATGCATGTGAATGCGAAGTGTTGGAGTGAGTCATGATTTACCACGTAACATGTATGCTGCAGGCAAAAACTGAATGGATATGTGTCAACGGGGGGCTTAATCTTGTTTTTATTGGATGTTTTTTTTTTTTGCCCGTGGAATTTTCCTTACCTGAAATCCGACTAATGTGAGACCACAAAGCCCTGAGGGGATCAGCAAGTTTAAATTGTCATTTTAAAAATGATACTTGGCCGTTAATTCATAATGTACGTTACAAGCCTAGTCCAACAAACATAGTAGTGTGTGTGTGTGCGTGTGTGTGTGTGTGTGTGTGTGTGTGTGTGTGTGTGTGTGTGTGTGTGTGTGTGTGTGTGCGCGTGTGTGTGTGTGTGTGTGTGTGTGTGTGTGTGTGTGTGTGTGTGTGTATACATATTCGTGTGAATGCTTTGCCACTGTTTTGGCTGTAGCATGAACACATTTCTTTAGACTCTCGATTTCAACTTTTAATTTGTGTGTGGATGTGAGTCACCAAAACCTGCACATAAATGAGTCACAAATGGAGGAGAATCCACAGGGAGAAAGCCGCAAATTATTAGAATCAGAGGGTAATCAAAGCCATCAAGACTGAGTTCAATCATGACTTGTTTGCTTGCTCCAAATGCTCGTGCCAAAGCTAAGGGAAGGGAATATGCATCATTTTGTAAATGCAATTTTGAAGACACACATTGGTTAGTGCACGCGTTGCGCGATTCATTTATTGGCCGTTCGCTCAGATACTAATGGTGAGCATGCGGCTGATCACTAAAGTCTAATCAGTCACACCCCTTTGCGCTTCTGTTTCAGTTATTAACAGACACATTCTGGTGCTTCGGCTCAGAAAAGTCACATCTCATTTTATCCAAATGGTAACTTTAAGATGATCAGACTTGATAAGTGATCCTTAATATTGTGTGATCTTGTATGGAGAGAGGTGGGCATTCCTTCTTGTACTGATGCACCTTTTGCTGATGACAGATGAATAATTGGAGACAGACATAAAACAAAATGAATAAATTGATGAACTATGCAGTGACGGAAGTGGGTGTAATCATCACCAAGTCACCAAGGTCAAGTACCTCTCAGTCCTTCACGGACGGACGCGTGTTTTGCTGACAACTGACAGAAACATGCCCCGCTTATATCGTATATGTTTGTTTGCAGAGGTTTCTCAGAGAGGACTGCATTGACAATATGAAGTGTCAAAGTGAGTGCTCATATGTTCAGTCGGATCTCTGTGATGGTCGACTCTGATTGGCCAAAGAGGTGAAACCAGGTGACATCACTTTAATTTGAAATACTGTACTACAAAAAGATTGCCAAGAAACACATCCAGCCCGACCACATCACCGACATGGATGAGGTGCCGCCATCCCACACTATAGAAAAGAAGGGCATCAGTTGCAACACGTACAACGGGACGAGTGAAGCTGTTTTTACCGTTGTGCTTGGTTTCCATGGTAATGGATGAAACAGCCAAAGTGAAGTTGCGAGTGGCATGGGAGCGATGGTGTGTTTTTTGTTGTTTTTATTTTTTTTTGGATGGGGCAAGGGGGTGACTGAGGGACTGATTAATGACGGACTGGCGGACGAGTGAAATTTACCGACTGAAGCGATGACAGACGCGCGGTTAAAATAAAAAATACAAACTAACCGACTGACCATTACAGTTTGGTTCGGCTTGAAAAAAATGACTGACTGTAGATGACGGACACCTGGCCAGTCCAATAACAGAAGACGAATGATGGACCTCCAAAATTTTGGAAAATGCCCACCTCTGTGTATGAACCTACCTTCTACAGACCAGCACATTGTTTCTATTTGTGTGCCAAACTTTGGCACATTTTGGCTCAAAATAATTTCTTCTTTTCGAATTCCGAAAAGCAAATGACATCATAATACTTCGACCAACAGTCATTATTCCTTTTCTACTGCCTTTGTTGTCTCTGTGGCATACAGTTGTGTTCAAACCTCTGCACTGTGAGGTGGACCTGGTAACCATCCATCCATCCATTCTGTACCATTTCTCCGGGGTTGGGTCACGGGGGCAAAAGCTTGAGCAGGGAAGCCGGTGGGACATGCCCGGAACACCTCATCAGTGTTGTGAAAGTATCCTTCAAATAGTTATAACCGTGAGTATTCCTCAGAAAGATGCTTGGCCAAGTTTACTCCACACTTGACCTTAATGAACAACTTCTGACCTAGCACGCACAAAGCAAAATTCTTTCTTTTATTATTTTTTTAATTAATGTGATGATTCTTACCAAATTATTGAAAGCTCACCCTTTGTGAAAGTGTAACAATAAAACAAACAAACAAAAAAACAAACAAACATATACGAACGGATTAAATATAACCCAAGATGATGAGAACAACCTAATTGGAGAAGGAAATAAAATGAGAAATATATCTGCCCTTTCTTTGCCGACTTTATCTTTTCATCTCCCCCACTGTGTGCTCAGTGAAAATGTGAAGTATACATCATAGTCCAGCACTTTGGAGCAGAAAATTAATTTACAATGCGCCTGCACTTTGTGGTAAACACCGTTTGCTTGGATCCTATCCCTCACTCTTTCTGGGGAAACCAGAGAAACTGGAAAACCGAATAGGATTCTTTGAGTTGGCTTCTCATTATCGCAAAGCAATTTCAATCCAAAATAATTAAGACACGACAAAGCAATAACTGTCAGCTCATTACCGAGAATAATAAAATCCACATCACATTGTCACTCTCACAAAATGCCAACTTCAGGCGCCAACTGTCATCAGGAAGTCAATCCCTTCCTCTTTAACGAAGAAATTACAAAGGGGCTTTGGGAAGAGCCCCATCTGTTTCGATTTCTTATCTCCAAGTCATCTGTCACTCTTATAGCATTAGGAAGGATGACTGGATCTGCATGGGTTACGTTGTTACTCTAAATGTAATCAAAAATGCCAGAAAACCTTTCAAAATAAAAATTTTAATCATCAATATCCCTGCTCCAGAGACAATATACTTCAAGACTATTTCTTTAGCTTTCCTCGGCATTATCTTTTGTTCAAAGAAAGGACAAGAGCTATTTTATGATCAAAATGTACAAAATGGATTTGATTAGTTTGAAGACGCTGCAGACAACTGCACAGACAACTGATAGATGATGGTTGCTCAAATGTGTTCCTCACAACATACTTAATAACACTGGGGGCCCTATTTTGGTAGAGTGGCACTGGCCGTAAAAATGGGTGTAACTTCATTTTGGTGCAGGGGGGAAATCCATTCTACCGTGTTTGAGGCCGTGTTGCGTTTCTCTGGGCATTCCGGTGTATGGAGTTCTCTAGCATCTCAACCATCTGAAAATTTGGTAACTGAAAGTAGTCTGGGATCAGCGTTAAAACGGGTGCATCGAGATTTTCTTGCCAAAGCAATGTGTTTGCCAATTTGTGAGATGCGCGATGCATCACTGGCCGTTCCTGCTCCCCCCTAAAAATTTATTTACAAAAAGTCGACTCGAAACAGGTGTTTGCACCACTATGGTGGTCAACACAGCTGAATAGCTTCCTGGCTAATGGAAGCAGCTCCTCTCATTCCCTTTAAATTCAGCACAGGAGAGGCCTGTGGTCTACGTGGCAAAAGCATAAACAGTCTCAGTGCAGTCCATGCAGGAGATTGATACGCATAGCTGCATTTATAAGGTACTGCAAGAAGATCTCCGCTTTCAGATGATGTCATGTAAGCCACTGTTAAGTGGGCACTTGGAGACTGCCCTCCACCCTTGATCGTGCATTTGTATGTGATATCCCCACCAACCTTCCCACCTGTCGTTTTACCTTGGACAAGGGGGTGATTTTAAAAGATGATAATAATAATGCATTCTATGAATTGATTGGTTGAGAGGGTTCAATACATGCTGTCATCTTTATGAATGAAATACGATGACATTCGGCACACACGTCAGGTGGACCTGTCTGCACCTCGATGAAATTCACCAAAATTGCATTACATCACCTGCACCACAACTGAGACTTGCTTGTAATTGGTCTAACATTTAACAGGTCTGCATTTAGCCAAATTGTCTGATACCTGTCCCAAAAAAAAAAAAAAAAAAAAAACACCCTCGGTCCGGCAGAATGCCCTGCCAAGTTCCCAAACAGCTCGCAGCTGCAAGAAAATCAAGATGCGCCAGTTTTTACAACGAATCTATCTTTGAAAATAAAGCCCAAGCAGGCTTAAAATGGGCTTTACATAACAGAGATAAATGTAATGAAAGTTAAATAAACATTTTGAATACTTTATATGTAATGCAAGTATCCTAAAACATGTTTCAAATGGGAAAACCTAACACCCCCCCCCCAAAAAAAATATGGGAAAACACAAGAAAAAGAACAAAGCTGTTACTCAAGAGGAATTGTCTGCACTTTTACTCGGATTTCTGAATCACAATGATTTTTTTTTCCATTGTTCATATTGGAAGTTATGATGCCCATTATCCCGTGCTCGTTAGTTTGCTCTCCTGCAGACTTGCATTAGAAATACTTAGTTCACGTTTGTATTGGAATGTAGGATAAAAGCTGTGCAGGATAACAAGCTCTAATTGGCAGTGATGAATACATGACTGTTGCACTCATCTTGTCAGATTTTTCAAAATACACACACACCCACGCACACAGATAAAGTTACCGGTAAGTAGAAATCGTATCAGAGTTAGTTCATTATTTGACCACACACATTTTTAAGGTAGCATCATTCTCTGATCCTATGACTTAATTATTTTCTAGAAATGACGAAGTTAAAAAAAAGTGGGAAGTAACGTATGGGATTGTGATTCCCCATAAAAGAAAGACAGCAGACTTGAATAAGAGTCCAGGGAAAGCAAGAACCGAAACATGAGCTCTCGGGGCACTTCCAGTTAAGTTAGAGCTGCAATCAATCTGATTTGCACACACACAAAGACATACAATTCTCATTGTTTGTAAATAATATTACAAATGCAAATATTGAATCATAAAAGCAAATATTGCGAGCATCCACCATCACCCGTTACTAATGAGCAATACATCTTCACCCTTTTAACTTGCAGGCAGCAATATATACACCGATTCTTCACATTTTTTTCATCATATATGCTTACACCTTTTTATCGTGTGAGTTTGTCTCCAAACATCCAGCTACTAAACTGCTGCTAACTGAACAATAAAGGTTTTATCTTGCTCTATTTCATTCTAGTCTGTGTCTCTCCTTGCAACATCCACATTCTGTCGGGCTTATCCTCATTACATTTTGGATGAGCTGGAGTAAGAGTTCATCCCGGCTGCTATTGATAAAAAAATAAAATGGCTGGGTACAACTTGGACTGGTCACCGACCATTCACACTCACATTCACACCTACGGACAAATTCGGAGCAATTGCCCTAAATTGGCAAAAAAAAAAAAAAAAGTGGAGAGTGAAAATGGGAAATAAATAAGAACAGCCTAAAAACATGAAGTCTTCCTCCAACCAGCACAAGACGCATGTGCTTAGTATACCAGCAAGACTATAGCTGTGATGAAGAATTCCAGTTTGAAATGACATTATGAGATGAAGCGTGGGAAAGGGGAGACATTTCCTCATAATTCAGAGGTAAGAACTAAATTAACACACTGAAATCGTCAATCATCAACAAGCAGAATTCTCAGGATCTATGACACAACAACAAAAAGCAACAGAGTGTTCACTTAGAGTCATATGAGTTTTGGGTACGCACAAAAAGCCGTTCACAAATACAGACAGAATGTAAAAATGCATGATTGAAGTGGTGGATACACTGCTTGAAGGCAAACAAAAAAGAGAGAACACAGGTAAAATCATCCATATCCACATCACAATGTTGAGTTAATTAATTATTTACGTATTGTTTTCATGAAAATGCCATTTTGTTTTGAATACAGCATCACGTGGCCCGGCAGACCACAAAAAGTGCACGTTAATAAAGTGCCTTCAACTCGCTGATATAAAATATTTGTGGAACTTTATATTTTAGTATTCCTCATTTAGAGTCTTTAATAAACACGCAGGTTTTTGAAATGTGTACGTTTCTAGTTATCTGGAAAAAAAAAAAGGAAAAGAAACATGTACAGAAACAATATGTAACACAAGCGCACCATAATGTTGCTTCACTCTGGTGGCTTCATCAGACTGACGTTATGGGAAACTTATTTAGCGAGGTGGGGGTGGTCCGGAAAGATGGATGGAGTGTGGGGGAGTGGTACAAGAGCTTACAACCCTGAACTGACGACTCAGTTTACCAGCTGTGAGAAGGGGGGGGGGGGGGGGGGGGAAGGGGAAAGGCAAGAAAGAGTCGTTAAATGGCTGAAGGGAAAGAAAACAGAATGAGGAGTCATAAATAAAAGGGGAATCCAATCAGCCATTGAATGCGCAAGGTGAATTGGGAGATTCAGACTATGTGTCAGTCAAACAGAGAGTGAGTAGGATAGCTTTATTTTCTCTTTCCGCTTCATGTTGGTCCATCTGTGTGTATGGTGTGTGATATAGAATAAGGAAGTAGGGCTGTAGTTCATTAATGTAACACTACCTCAATAAGAGTGACTGTTGACTTTGCACAAATGTAATCATAATAATAGTAATAATGAAAACAGTGACTGGACAAAAACATACAGTACAACCCTCAGGGCTCTTTCATAAACAAGCACAAGTACGCTCGGTGGGAAACTGGCACATTTTCATTTTTGTGCCGCACAAGTCTAGTTTACCGATTTTACGAATTTGGCAGAGGGCAGTGTAGCAAGAGTGTTTTCTATTACATGTTTCTGTCACACCTGACAATTTGGTGACAGAGATCAGAATCAGAATCATCTTTATTGGCCAAGTATGTAGAACACACAAGGAATTTGTCTCCAGTAGTACAGGCTACACTAGGATCAATAACAAGCAACTACAGTAAACGAGGACATGACAAATAAGTATGGAAAGACATTTTGTAATGTATGACCAGTCGCAATATTTGTACAGCAACTTTAAGCGTGCAATTGTACAGAAGTCCTTGAGCGCTTTAAAGTGTCTGGTGCTGTAGAATATAGCTCAGTAACAATGGTTGAAGTAAGTACAGAGCTGGAGCTACAGTGATTATTGTGGTCATGCTGTTCCACAGCGGTGTGTAAAATTGCAAAGAGCCACTATGCAGGTAGATTTGGGTTACTGTTGAGGGAGTTAATGGCTAGAAGTAAGAAGTTGTTTGAATGTCTGCTGGATTTGGTACACATGGATTGGTAGTGCTTGCCTGAGGGGAGTAGATAGATGTAAAAGGTGGTGGGCAGGGTGTGGAGGGTCCAGTAGGATTTTTCTGTGCCCTTGTATCCCTTTAATAATGTAATTTGTGCCCGCTAATCTCCTGCATGAACTCCACTGAATTGGTGAGTTTGATATGCTCCCGCAATATAGATTGTGCACCTCACCTGTGCTGAATTTAAAGGGAATGAGAGGAGTCACTTCAATTGGCTGGAAATTAAGTTGTCTCTGCCATAACAGCAGAAGCGGCCATTTCTAATGGCACCCATTTATGAAAATACAAAAAGAAAGAAAACTCCACCTACACGTACAGTTAGACTGCAGATTGTGCGAGACTTGCGCAGGGCATGAAAAGAGAGCCCTGAGTGTTACCATAAGTGTCAGCTCACATATGCATAAATATTTCCATCAAAAATCCAGAGGCCTCATTTATCAAGCATGCATATGCACAGAAGTATGCCTAAAGCATCGTACGAACATCCCCATGCAAAAGTATCGGATTTCTCAATTTGGATTGTCGAGCGCGGATGGTTTTTCGTCTGTGTGCCCTTATATTAAGCATTTTCTTCATTAGGCGACATTAAGCTGATTGCGCGCCTAAGAAGAGGAAGACAATGTTTTTAAAATCTCAAATATTGGTGCAATCGTTTAGATTTTTTTTCAGACAGTATGTGGGCATTGATATGTGCACATACATTTTGGTATTAATTGGTCATAGTTTTCTTTTATCAAATGACTTAAAAGTGGAAGTCAACCTCCAAAATGTCTTGAGAATATGTTCTATGCACTTCCACTAGCCTACACTGTCACGGTGGATCTCTTTGTGACCAATAAGTGGCACTGTAGGGCTCCTCCTACAGTGTGACACCTGTTGGTAATCATGTTATTAGGTTTTTCTGTTTAAATGACTCCCTGTCCGACCACTCAGGTCATTGTTTGTGTTTGTGTTTTTGTTTTGCTTCTGCCATGGGTTTTTGTTGTTACCTTTGGTTCTTGTTGTTTTGGATTTTATTTTCTCAGTGTTTTATGAATACATTTTGTCAAGTCCACCCTGCTCCTCCCTCCTGCCTGCCTTTTGGGGTCCTCCACCACCACGGCCATGACTTAAACAAGGCATTCTGATGAATATTGTGTGCGTGTGGAATATGAGGTGAGCAACAAAATCCAACTGGTTTTAGCCATCTCAGGGCTTAGGTAACAAACACACCTCACCTATTTTCTGAAGCTATGCCATGATGGGTTGTTACCTGAGCCATGAGCAACTGTGATGTCATTTTCAGTTGTCAGCAACTTGCAAAATGGTCGCCCCCTGAGTTAGACAAAAACAGATCGATTTTACGACGATTTAACTCACATTCCACAAATGCAATAGTCATCCTAATGCCGTGTTTAGATTCATGGAGCTGCATAGAACATATTCTTGTAAAGAAAATTTTGGGGTTGTCATTCTCATTAAGGAGTTTGCACATTTGACGCTCACTATGCTCAATGCCCTCTTTAAGTAAAGGAGGATAGTTAACCCACAGTGGCTCATGAGGCTATGTCATCAATGCGTGAACGAGCTGTTTTATTGCTTGCGTGGCAACCTTTGCAGCCTTCATTAATCATTCTGTGAATTATGTGACATGCTGCATCAAGTACCTTAATGGTAGAATGGCACACGAAAAGGCAAGTGAAACCCATTTATCATCAGAGTTTGAGAAGAAATCGTGTAAGGTACACTTCAGAGGTATCTAGACTTTTTACTCGGATTGGACTTTTCATTGTCTAACTCAGTGGTTCTTAACCTGGGTTCGATCGAACCCCAGGGGTTCGGTGAATTGGTCTCAGGGGTTCGACGGAGCCTCTGCCATGGAGGGGAAGACACACGACTCAACATGCCGATTAGTTATAACATGCGCGCTTGGCCATCACTGGCTGCAGATAATCAAATGACATTGCTTGTCCAATCAGTGCTGCGGGAAATTTTGTTCGCATAGTAGTCAACGTCATGATAGTACGTTGTACAATTAAAAAAAAAGTATACTTATCTCTTGAAATGTTATTCTGTTTTGTAAAAAAATAAAAAATTATATATATTTATTATTATTATTTTTTTAATTTCACTAATGAAGGGTTCGGTGAATGTGCATATTAACTGGTTGAGTTTGGTATCTCTAAGAAGGTTAAGAACAACTGGTCTAACTGTTTTATCTTCTGCCAATCATATTAGTTGTGTTCAGATCCAGAGGCGGGCATGCAGCGAGTACCTGGGCCTTCAGTGGGGATTTACCCCATTTAATCCACCTTGTATTCGCTCCAGTATCACGTTTCAAGTACGTATAGAAAATATCAACACTCTCTCTCTCTCTCTCTCTCTCTCTCTCTCTCTCTCTCTCTCTCTCTCTCTCTCTCTCATATATCTCATATATCCATCCATCCATTTTCCTGAAGCTTATCCCAGCTGTTTTCGGGCATTAGGAGGGGGACACCCTGAACCGGTTGGCAGCCAATCGCAGGGCACACAGAGATGAACCATCATCCGCGCTCACATTCACACCTAGAGACAATGTAGAGTGTTCAATCAGCCTGCCATGCATGTTTTTGAATGTGGGAGGAAACCGGAGTACCCGGAGAAAACCCATGCAGGTAACTCCACACAGTAAGGCCGGATCCGGGATCGAACCCATGACCTCTGCACTGTGAGGTCGACGCACACTAATCCTACTAATAATAATCACCACAAGATGAGCAGCGACTTTCTCCCAAAGCTTAAAGAATGTAATAACCAGACACACAGCACCATTGGTACTCTTGACAACTGTCTGGGTAGATTCACTTAAACCACGCAATTAAAAAGATTCCTGGAACCATAGACGCGCCAACTCATGTATGAAAAGATTTTAACCCTTTCATACACCAATTATGATGACCCGTATCCTGATAACATGATAAGCTGTCCACTGTAGTAGCCGTTGTCCCTGAAAGGGTTAAATGGAGCAGCATCAAAAGATCATCCCCAACATACAGATAATCAAGTTGGGTGTCAATGTAGAAATATAACATTTTGTTGCAAGTTAGCTGCAGATGTGGGACAGTAGCTGGGGGAGATTGAGCAGGTGAAGTTATTACTTCCCTTACTTGTCTAAAAGGGTTCCTTAAGGGTTTTGAAGCTTGTACATACAGTCACAGGTCAGAATTTTAACAATACATGGGAACAACCACACACACACACACACACACACACACACACACACACACACACACACACACCTAAACTCAGGGTAGTGATAAGGAGCTACTTAAGGGGTCTTGAGATTTCCCACTTGAGCAATTGTTTATGGTCTGCGAGCACACACACCAGTTCCGCCAGCCCCTCTGTGTATTCTAAGTAAACAAAGCCAAGAGTGGAGTAAACAGAGCGGTGTAAAGCGATACACATGCCTTGCTGATTTTTATGTCCACAATTTGTGTGCTACATGTGTTCTCTTTAACAAGAGGAATTTGTCCGGCGTTACCTCTTTGTTTTTATGCCTGAATGCCACGATGAACAGTGATATACTTGAGTCTTTGTCAGATAAATTAAAACCCAATTATATTTTCATTTCACACTCTCTTACTGGCTTAAAAAAAGATGGAGAGCATCTCAGGATGTGAAGTGGGAGAAGGAGGCCACAGGGAGGACGATACGGAGGGGGCTGTAACTGTTAACTCCTCCCCCCTGGTTGCGTTTGATATTACTTTGTCTGTTTCTGTGACAGTGCGTTTTGTTCACTCCTGTGAGGAAAAATGCCAAGTACATTAGAGTGTTATAAGGCCATATAGTGTCCTACAGCTGCGAGGAAAACAATGTATAGGTTCTGGAGTTTGGCCTTTCAAGTCATTACTCAGAAGTACACATATAAAAAGTGGAACAAATTCATGCGCTGCATCAGTGTGTCATACTTTCATTGTCACATCATGTGTACAGTGTAAAAGAAAACAAAATCGTTCATGCATGTTTTAAGAGCTAAAAACAGACGCAATTAGCGAAGCTTGGTCATCCGGGGCGGGAAATAATCAAGTGCAAATGCGTTGTCGACTTTTTTCTCCAGTGCATAGGGCTCTCGTGCATAAAAATTGCCATCCAAGGATGGCACAAAACTGGTGAAGAAGAAACCAACGTTAAGTGCATGGACTCATCATGTGCATTTTTCACAAAAATCAACTCAATTTTTCAATCTTATCCGAGTACTGTTTGTTGTGCATGCCATTCGAAATCTGTCGTGGGCAGTGTAAGACCCTGTGCAAGCCAAACTAAGCCATGTCACATGATTCAATACTTTTGCTCACTTCTGTGTTCTGTCCCAAATTAACACATTTACATATAAATACCATGAAATAAATGCTGGACTCCTGAACTTTTGTCTCGTCTTTGGATCTGAAACCCAAATGTGTTCGGCATGCAACAAAAACAAAGGAATTGACTTTGCGGCTGCAATACTTCTGAAGAGGATGCCCGGTAATTTATATTTTCTACAAAAAAATCAGGGGTTTCCTACGAATCCCTTAAGGTGAATTTTTTTCTCCGTGTCACTTTAGAGTCTACGGGAAACAATACTTCGATTTTACTGGTCATTTTTTTTTTTTAACAAAGAGTTTGTACTTTTACTTAAGTAAAGCTTGTGAGGACTTTGGTTACACCTGCTGACCATTAGACACTTGCTGGGGACATTCTGGGCAAGTTAGGCACCCTGGTTGTCACACACAACACACTGCTGCACACACAACTTTATTTAGCCAAACCCACTTCAGGATTTACTGACTGTCTGTCTGTCAATCACTTCACAACTCATCCAGCAAATCATCCTTGTCCTTCCCATCCGCCACTTGCTCGCGCTGCTAACACTTTTAAGTAGGAAGAGTTCAAAATTATGAGCCTGAAATGCACTGTCATTGGCATTCCTGCAAAGGCAATACCTTTGTTGTTATAAGTCACGTGTGCGCGTGCGTGTGTGTGTGTGTGTGTGTGTGTGTATGTGTGCGTGTGTGTGTGTGTGTGTGTGTGTTAGAGAGTGAGAGACGAGAGAAAGAAAAAAGTGAAATGGGCAGCGAGAGCAAGAGGATGACTTTCAAATGACACCTTAATCAATGAACAGCCTTTTCACTTGGTCGACCATGCATGCTCAGTCTCACACACACGCACACACACACACACACACACACACACACACACACACACACACACACACACACACACACGCACACACACACACACACACACACACACACGCACACACACATTCTGGTTTACATTTTTAAGGGTGCAACGGTGCATTTTCCCCGCCCCCATCTATGCCGGGGCCCAAGTTTCAACAATGCTTTGGAACACTCACTGGGTGTTACCACTGAAGGTGGTCTTTTTTGTTTTTTTGCCCCTGCAGAAACTTAACTTGCATTAAATAAACCTTTAATTGATAGTTCACATAATACATATACATATATCCACATATTCCACTTTCTCTTTGTAATGCAGTTGTAAATGTGAAATTTATCACTTTTTCACTCACTAGTCTTGAGTTTTTTTTTTGGTTTAGACAGTGTGCAATACTAGCAGTCATACGTTGTTTGAAGAATAAAAGAGGTGCAGAAACAACTTGTGCTTTTGACTTTGCGCAGTTCTTCTCCTATTGTGTGGTGTGGCCTTAACAGCTGGGCCAACTCCATCAACAGGTGTAGATAGACCCGACGGTGGCAGGTCCCATCTTGGCCTGAGCACTGAATGACTCCCCCAGCACCAGTACCTCCTATTGGACTGACTCCATCAACAGACGTTTCCCCAACAGTCCCATCTTGGCTTCCACACTGAACGGCTTGCTTGCATCAATACCTCCAGGTAGACCAGCTTTATTAACAGAGATCGCCCCCACGGTGACAGTTCCCACCACGGACTCAACATCTACCGTGGTCTCATTTTCTTCATCAGTGTCAAGACCTTTTTCTGTGGAAACTGTTCAAAATAATGTACAGCTTAAATTGAGGCATTCTCGCATGGTGAATACCACCGGCGCAGGTGGGCGGCGGTTGACTGGAGCTGACCTGACTCGCTCGGAGGGCATAGAAAATGCGGTGTTCGCTGGAAGGCCCGCTGCAGGGCTCCGTGGCAGGGCGTTTGGGTAGGGAAACTGGTGCACTCGCTTGTGGCCTTCCCGGTGATGGAGAGCGACAAGGGGTCCATGGAAGCCATCCACACAAAAGCGGAACCCTCCGATGATGTGTCATGGCAGTGGTGGCAGCGAGCAAGCCCCTAGTTGGGCAAGGAGGCTACTTGCGCTGTTTATTTTTCGGTTATCCAGGTCAGGGAGTTGCCACTGAGGCAAAGTGAACTGAAAACTTCCAAAGTCCCACCAAGCACCAAACGGGAATGGCCTGCACCTTGCCGCTTTGTGAAGCTAAACTTTTTTTTTTTTTTTTTTTTTTTTTTAAGCACAGGGGTCTTGTATCATGGGTGCAGTTTGACTGCAATCTGATGATGAAGGGTTGGATCACCCGGTTGCATATTTTTCAAAAAGAATTCAACAGCCACTGTTACTGTCAAAACCACGACTGTTATGAGCGCTTTTGACGCTCGCTAGACAGTAGTGGGTGGCAGCCGAGGCAAAGAAATTGGCTTCGCTTAGTGACATCACAAGAAAAAAATGGATAACACTGAGCAGAGCAAAACGGCACAGCATTAGGAAAGAGTGAGCATGGAATCCTTTTGAGCTACTTCATTAGCAGCTGGCCCGGAAGCACCATGGGTATCTAAACCTGCTCTAAGGATGAGGCAAAAACCTTTCTGTTTAGCAACTCCATTTTAATCTATTGCTTGAACATTGCAAATCATTGAATTGTCAAGGGAATTAGTCGAAAGAAATAATTTCATCCGTCCATTTTCTTTTATTTATTTGGTGTTGGGTCATGGAGGGATTAGCATTAGCAGGGAATTTCAGATTTATCCAACCCCAGCCACTTCATCCAGCTTTTCCGGGTGAATCTGATGTGTGCCCAGGGCAACCAGAAGACATAGTCTCTCCAGCATGTCCTGGGTCGTCCCCGGGGCCTCCTGCCAGTGGGATATGTCCGAAACACCTCACCAGGGAGGTGTTCAGGAGGCATCCTAACTAGATATCTGAGCCACATCATCAACTCCTTTCGATCCAGAGCAGTGGATCTCTGAGCCCCTCACCCGAAGGGAGTCTCCTGACACCTTGCGGAGGGAACTCATTTTGGCCGTTTGTAGGGATCATGTTCTCTAGGTGATGAGCCAGAGCTCATGAGCATAGGAGAGCATAGGAAGGAACATAGACCAACTGGTAAACGAGAGCCTTTTAACTCCTTCTTTACCACAACAAACCAACACAGATTTAACATCCGCACTACAGCAGCCGCTTCCCTGATCTGCCTGTCAATCTTCCTTTCCATTCTCCTCATACTCATGACAAGACCCCAAGATACTTGAGGCAGGATCTCATCCTCGTTCTGGAGAGGGCACTCCAACCTTTTCCAACTGAGTGAAAATGGTCTCAGATTTGGAGGTGATGATTTTCATCACATTGGCTTTATTAATAATTTCGGTCATCTTATATTGACTTTTTTGTTTGTTTTTTTTAGACTTCATTGTTAATGTCCTATTGACAGAAAACTATTTCATTTAATTTCAAATTACTTTCCAATTCTTATCCTGATGTAGGCCTGAGCACAAACAGGGGAAAATAAAAAATTTTTAGGGCCCCTAACGATCATGGACCCTGGTAACCATCTAGAATACAAAAAAAAAAAAAAAGTATAAAATGGATTCATTAGAATTCTAAATAAAGTATTATACTGCCTAATTCTTGAAAAAAATTGAATATTAAGGGATCGTGATTAGCAGGTGCCCGAAGTAATTTATCAAATTGGCTAACTGATAAATCCATTGCTTCAAATCTGATGGTTTAGTACAGTGAGTCCTTCCCAACAATTGATCATACCCCTTTCAATACACAGATCTAATAGCACAATGATCAATTGTGATGTAAAAAAAAGTTTTTATAAAATCAGTGCAGGGAGGAGAAGGACAATATTTTTAGTGTTTGCTCTCAGGCAATGTGGTGATATTTAATGTAATTAAAATGAAATATTCATGCAATTGCCTTTGGCCACCTACCTTTTATTAAAACACACATACACCCACCTCAATGCCTCTCCTCCCCACCATGAATTCCTAATGATTTGAAATGATTTACGGTCGGTTCCACCCTCCACACCCACAGCCACCACTGGAACAACTCTCACATATTAAAATGGGCCACGCCCCCTCACAGTGGCCTTAAGTGGCCGGGTGAGCCAGCCTAAACCAACCATAAAGCTCTCTTCGTACGGGTGGCTTTCCAACTCACTTACTGTCTGTATACCATGACTGTCTGATATTCCATCATGCGCTCTTTTCTTGCATGGTCCCTGCTGACTCCACCCATCTAATGATACAGATATATTTGTGTCCTTTGCAGCAAATGTGCATTAAGATGTAGGTCGCTATGAGGCTAAGTGCTTAAGAGTGTGCGCGCGCGCACACACACACAAATGGCGACAGTGGCAGAGATGTAAGTGATGGTGGCGTCGGACCAAGGGATCCATATAGATGACATCACCCTCGGAAATAAAAAGAGGAGAGTGGTCTTAGCAAACTATGAGCTCAGAATGTCAATGCAGGAGGACAGCACTAAGCACTCCCACTGCTGAATTTCCATCTCGACCAAGTCCTCCCCTTGGCCACCATTCAGCGTCCATAACTCTTTTAATTCCGAGGCTTTCATCACTGGGTCTTGACACCTGTCCTTTTCCTACCCTTCTCTCAAATGCTCTCAAGCTCAGCGGCTAACATGGTGTGCATTTTCTCAATTGACAATGTGTCTGACTTCTTGCTTTTATTTTGTACATTCGATTGGAAACGAACGTTCTATTCAGGCACAGATACTGTATTTGCACAACAACGTTAGCCCCACTACTCCCATACCACCAAAGAAGTAATAACTGAATTCCTCTTGGGAATCCGGGGACAAAAACAACAACACAACAGAAATGGCTATCCAGTGTCATCTAGAATTTTTTTTTTCGAAGAAAGTGATGCATAATAATGATTTCCTCTGACAACAAAGGAAATGTGTCCAGTGTGCTTCTCGGGTATACCACTGTAATTTAAATTGTTAATTACTGAAGCTTTGGAACACATTATTTGATGCTGTGCAAAAGACTGAAAACAAGCCTGAATCATTGTTGCCTTTGCTGCCTTTTTAAATGGTTGGAAAATGACTATGATCTGTTTGACTACACTTTTGAACAGAGAAGAGAGCACGCAAATCAACATGCTGCTTCTGAGTATTTTGCTCATAAATACAGCAGCAATTTGGCAACACAATAAAATGGCCCTCTTACAAAGTTGTTTTTTGTTTTTTTGTTTTTTTGTTTTTTTTGCTGGAGAGGCTTTGTCCTTATTTGTGACTCTCTGAAGCTCTTCTTCCGCAAAACCAAGCCACTGCCATGTTGCAATTTTAGTGTATGAATAACGAAACACAATGAAACTAAAACTCCTTCCTGTGAATACCCATACAATAATTACACGCCTACATGTAACATCTACAGCCAACACAACCAGAAAAAAATGTTTATGGTGTATTGTGATGAATAAAACCATAAAGCAAATGGTGACTTCCATTGTGAAAGAGTGGAGGGTGCCAATCACTCAGAAAATTATGATAATTACAGCAGCAATTCAAGTCGATTTACTGATGCCAAAAAAGTTCAAGTGCACCTTGGAGTTGTGCAGCGTGTTATTGTTCATTGTAGATTTCCCAAGTTGTGAGGTATGTTTGTTCTCCCTTCTCCATCCTCTCCCTCACCCCTTCATCTCGCCAATGTCCCTCAGCGTGGCTGCTCAGCTCCCTCCATCCATCTCTTTCCTTCCAACCATATCTCTTCGCCTCCACGCGTCCTTCCCTCCACGGCTCTTTGAACGAGAGCTCTTTGAGGGTCCACTGATGTAAATACTGTAATGGGGTTTCTGACACTTGAGACTAGAGAAGTAAAAAAAGATGGCAAAGAGGGGCCGTGGAGAGTGTAAATGAAGGAACATTATAATTAGTTTTATGGAAAAACTCCTTGGTCTGTGAGCATAACAGAAAGTAAAATTCCACCGAGACGTTCTTTTGCCACGTTTTGTTGTACTTAAAGTCACTCATTTGTTATTGTGAAAGTTTAATTGCATGTGTGCGAGAGTGCAAGCAAGAATGCACAGCAATGTTAGCTGTTTAGTGTGTATGCTCACACACACACACACACACACACACACACACACACACACACACACACACAAACAACATTCAAACGTCTTCAGAGGAGACTTTTCGGCAGCAACAGTTAATTAAGCAATTATTGATCACTGCAGCTGTGGCTCACGGTAGTCATGCCGGTGTGTTGTAGGAAGGTTTTGCAGTGGTTGTCAATTTTTCATCAGTTCAAGATCTTCCAAGGACAGAAAAAAATATGTTTACAGGGATTCATGTCATGTTTCACTGCCCCAACTCAATTTTTAGCAGCAACTAGCTTTCGTTCAGTTAGCGACAGATGAACTCTGAAACAATTTGCTAATTCATTTCTGCCTGTGCTTGTGTGGCTTTTCTACAAGTGTTACAGCAGTGGTTCTTAACCTGGGTTCGATCGAACCCCAGGGGTTCGGTGAGCCAGTCTAAGGGGTTCGACAGAGCCTCTGCCATGGAGGGTAAGACACACGCGCTCAACATGTCAATTAGTTATGACACGCCCGCTTGGCCATCACTGGCTGAAAAGATGATCACATGACATTGCTTGTCCAAGCTTGTCAACGTGTGACTGTCGTGATAGTATGTCATACAATATTAAAAAACCTATCCTGATGCCATGTAATTTTATTTACTTTTTTCTGTTTTTACCAGTCTAAGGGGTTCGACAGAGCCTCTGCCATGGAGGGTAAGACACACGCGCTCAACATGTCAATTAGTTATGACACGCCCGCTTGGCCATCACTGGCTGAAAAGATGATCACATGACATTGCTTGTCCAAGCTTGTCAACGTGTGACTGTCGTGATAGTATGTCATACAATATTAAAAAACCTATCCTGATGCCATGTAATTTTATTTACTTTTTTCTGTTTTTAATAAATGTGTTTTTTAAATATATTGAATTTGTAAAAAATATATTTTTTTATTTTTCACTCATGAAGGGTTCGGTGAATGCGCATATTAACTGGTGAGGTTCGGTATCTCTGAAAAGGTTAAGAACCACCGTGTAACAGCATTCCCCACAAATAGACATGTCAAATGGATTACATTTTGGCATTTTTCATCAGACAGGAATATCCTGACCAATTATCCTGTTGTGATTTATCCTCTCTGCCTCCAATCATGCATTCATGCACCTAGTTTGCATTCTCTGGTCTGAATAAACTGATCTGTTGATAAACAATGTCCAGTAAGCAGTGCAAACTTTGAATTTATACTGTGATGCCTCCAATTTGTGGCAGCAGTTCACGGAAGGCAGTTTTTAGTTCTTTCATGAGAAGGCCTCAGTGCTCAAAGTAATGCCCATGCATGGTTGACTGTGTAAGATTTTGACTTTCCCCTGTGGAGCACTGATATCAACCCCATCAAACATCTTTGGGATTAATGAGAATTAGAAAAACTGTTGAATATCTTTTGCGGTAAAACTAGAGACACTAAGTACCTGCTCCCAGTACTTTTCAACAGATCCAACACCTGAGAATTGTGTTTGCACTGTGCACATAATAGGAATAACAAATGGCAAGAAAACCAAGCAATAACATGAGGAAATTGAGCCGGCATTCTCTACACAAGGATGCTGAAACTCATGCACCTGAATGAAATTACATTTTACCGCAGCTTTTTTTTCCCCAACTGTCATAATACGTATTTGAATAAATGAGACGATAGAGTGTATTAGTATAATGTTCTGATATTTTGACACATTGTAAATGCTATTGTTTAAGCGAGCATGAAGATAAACAAGGATGTGCACTAAACTGGAGACAGCAAGTAAATGGAAATTCTGCCAGCTTTTGATTGCACACTTTTTGAAGCAAGAAGAAAAAGGAAGGAAAGGAAAAATACAAATTTAGATGCTCAAACTGGAAGCAAATGTAATCCCAATGTTAATCATTATAATTTAAGATAAATATTTGGTTGCTTTTTTTTGTCAATTAATAATAGTACAGTACACTGAAATACATGACTCAAATTAATTACCAATAATCCTAACAATCTAATCATCCACCGACAAGACCGTCACCGTGAATACTTCTTTTCCAACACAAAGTTCACTTCTTAAAAGAACAGAAGAAAAATGTACATGGATCATTAACGTTGCCCTGACATGTAAGGTAATGGTGGAAGAATATGAACGGATCTTCGCATTAGTCTTTATGAGTGGGAGAGGGAGGAGGCGGATGCATGGGCTTGGGTCAGGCTCACGTGGTGAGCAAAACAAAAGAAAAAAAAATCATGTTGTCCAGCTCCCTGAGACAAGCTATCTCCATCCATCATGTGTCCGCCTACTGCCGCACATCAGCTGCAGGCAAGTCCTTCCCTTTCTGTTTCAACCACCCATGTAGAAGCTGGTCTACATCAGTAGTCATGCTGACACACGCTCAGCATTTGCCACACCTGCACAATGTGCTGAGATTTGCTTTATTGGTGAATAAAGCAGGTAGAGGTCTGTAATTTGAATCAAATGTACTCTTCAACTATGAGGGACACAATCTGAAACAAAAATCCAGAAAATTGAAAAGCGATTTAGCAACAAGCAACAAGAAAAGTGATAAAATGCTAATTAATTATTTAAAAATCATCGACTGTGATTTTCTCGATTTTTGTTTTTGATTCTGTCCCTCATTGTTGAAAAGTACTTTTGATACAAATTACCTGCTTTGTAAGTGGGAAAACTTAAAAATCAGCAGTGTATCAATTAATTGTTTTCCCTACTACTCTGTGTGTGTGTGTGTGTGTGTGTGTGTGTGTGTGTGTGTGTGTATATATATATATATATATATATATATATATATA
>NW_017842059.1:3173609-3188679 GCF_001891065.2 Hippocampus comes
TGTATATATATATATATATATATATATATATATATATATATATATATATATATATAAAATTTGGCCTCGATTATAACAATACATCAGAGTCAACTCAGATGGACTCTAGCTCACCCATGACCCCCAACAGAGTTAGCAGTATACATTTTTATTGTACAGAAAAGCTTTTTTCAGTATATTTACAGCCTTAACTAAAACTCCCAATCGTACGATCTCAGGGGAGTTGCACCTGGTCCCACTCTATTGGCTTGGCTTCTTCTTGAAGGGAGACTTATGGAGCAAAACAAAGGCATTGTTCCTTCCAGCTGTAAAGGATTTAATCAATTTTTGATTAACCTTGATTAGAAGAGGACAAGTTTAGAGACCAATCATATTAGTCTGCATATTTGGAGAGGACTACCCAGATGTGTTTGTTTCCCCACCAGTACTCTTGTTTGTAGAATGTCTGCGCACAGCAGCCAGAAATGGTGAGAGGGTTTTCTTTTCCGTCCTCTTGGCAGCAGGTGTGCAAACACCCTTAATACAAATCGGTTTGAATGAAAGTGCCGCGCGCCCCAAGCACCAATCGTCGTCACACCCCCTCATGTTCGTTAAGTTGGACTCCAACATTGATCCCAGCTCATCTGCTCATAATCAGTGTCCCTGGCTCAACGGGTTTTTTCCCTCGCTTCTGGTCTCCTGGGGTACTCGTTATAATTCTGAGGCTGTAGACCGCAAGTGTTTTGGGATATAATTGTGCCAAGTGTTCTGCTTCTGTGCAGGCTGACAGCTGAACCCAAATGAAATGCTTCACTGAGCCAGATTATAGGCCAGTGTGCCTCGTTGCTCTCACTGTTACCTGTTAGCAAGATGACTTCTGGGGAAAGTGGGACAAAATGCCTCCGAGCTAAAGGGAAATTGTCAGAGGGCACAATGAAACAACGCCTGCAAAGACAGTTTTTGTCGAGATCCAGGTAGTAAATAAAAAGGTGTGTGTGTGTGTGTGTGTGTGTGTGTGTGTATGTGTGTGTGTGTGTGTGTGTGTGTGTGTGTATGTGTGTGTGTGTGTGTGTGTGTGTGTGTGTATGTGTGTGTGTGTGTGTGTGTGTGTGTGTGTGCGTGTGCGTGTGCGTGTGTGTGTGTGAGTGTGTGTGTATGTGCGTCCCGTGCAATCGTAACCACTTTTCTGCATACACTTTGTTGTTTGAAGCAGTTTTAGGTGAAAGTGGAGCGAATCAAAATGTCCTTTTCACCAGTGGATCAAAGACGTCATGCTGCAATGTGCACACGTCTGCTACAAGCTAAGCTTGAAAGAAACAAGAAGCTGTAGCATCCATTGACAAAAAAGAGAGATTGGCTCTCTTCTGCTGTCCCATGTAAATCCGCTTCAATTCCAAGCCGCGACTCCCAGTTCCACATACGCATCGGCGCTCTGCGCTGACGCTCCTTTCTTCTCATCGTCGGCTCCTCAAGCCATGCATCCATCCAGCCGCAGACTGTCCATCAGCACCGAACTTTCCGCTGAACAAAGCGGGGCTGTGAAAATGCTGCCTATTTCAGGCGCAAGACACAAGCGCCCCGGGGCTGTCCAGCAACGACAGTCAAATGGCGCCGACATTCCTCGCAATCAAAATCAGTGCTGATACGCGTGTGCCGCCGAGAAGGCGCCACCACCAAGCACAGATTCTTCTTTGACGAATGTCGTGGCCAAAAATGCTGAAAACATTCCACATCAGATCCACACGAAGTAACAACAACACCATGTGACAAAACAAAAGACAAAAAATGCAAGGCTCTTGAAGAGCACTTGCCAGCGGCTGTCTACTCGGGCGCCATCTTGGAAAAAAAAGATGTGTAGTCACAGCTTTTAGCAGTGTAAACTTTTCCATTCTTGTCAATCACTCCATGTTCTATACATCTTTTGGGTCACGGATAGGCTCAAATCTATCTCAGCTGACCTCGGGCAAGAGACAGGGTCCTGTCGGTCACCACTCTGAGTGAATGGGATTGAGCACTGACCAAATATTGAGCCAACCTGTGTAGAAGTGCCACCCTTGATAAGTCTCATTTATTAATATATCATTTGAGTTGGACCTTTAAAGCGAAAGTCAAGTCAAACATTTTTTTTCACGATATATGTTCTATGCGCCACCACTAATCTGCCTTGAACTGCCACTTGCTGTCAACCGAAAATGACATCAGAGTGTGAGGTTACGAATGTGATGGCTCACCTATTCTCTGGGTTTGGTCATGTGACTTTCGCAAGAATTCCGTGTTTAGACTAGTGGGGGGCGCGTAGAATATATTGTAAAGCTAATTTTTGACTTGACTTCCCCCTTGAAGGAGGTGTATTTTTTTTTCACAATTTAAAACAGTTGCTTGATGTCTTCCTGGTATAGTTGTGACATGTCCTGCCCGAAAAACTATGGAGCCAGTTCCCAGGTTGGCTACGCTAACTCGGGGTCATGGGGTGTGCCAATCTGTGCATGTGGCACATGCAGTGAAATGGAGCACAACTCAAAATTGCACAAAATTCTGAATGGTTTGCTTTCAGACACATTTTCATGACAATGTGGATAACAAAAGCTATATTTTAATTGCACATATTACGGATGGCAGGCACTGCAGAAACCCACCGTCAAATTCCCTAAACCTTTTGTGAAATGTGTCGTGTCCATATATATTTTTTCCTTCTAGGTAGTGGCCACTTGGCAACAGGACACAAGAATGTGACTCGTGAGGAAACATTGTTTTTTCAGATGGCTTTTTTTGGCATCCAATGACTATTTGGTTTGATTTGGTGTAAATCACCTCAAATATTTACCCCATTAATTGCAAAAGGTTCCATTATGTAGTCCAGCTGGTTGGTATGTTTGTCGGCTGTTTGAAGAAGAGTTAACTGTGGGTCTATAGCTAATATTGCTGGAAGCATTGCTGTTGAGAACTGCACATTTTTGAAAATTATATTTATTCAACCTTTATGTAAGCAGCAAATTTAAAGACTTGCAATTGGCTGGCAACCAGTTCAGGGTGTCACCTGACTACTGCCTGAAGTCAGATGGGATATGCTCCAGTACGCCCCCAAACTCTTTTGAGGATAAGCGCTTCAGATCATGGATGCATGGATCATTAAAAGGCTCGTTTAGATTGAGGTTTCATGATGACCTGGCCAAGCGGTCTGGAGCATCCATCTTACTAAATCTTCATACGGGGAGTGGTAGAGTGGTCGTGTCCCAACCCATCTGTTGTGAGTTCGATCCTTGACCCTTGTGACCATTTTGAGCAGCTTGGCAAGGTACTGAGCCCACCCAGTTGCTCCTGATGCAGTGTCATCAGTAGTTGAAAGAAGAGTCAATGTGATGCGCTTTGAACGCATTGTAGGTGGAACGGTGCTATACAAGTGAAAGCCCATTTTACCATTGACAGGTATGACTCACGCAAACATACATAGGATTTTCATAAAATTAATCAAGTGCAGGATTTGTGAATGCATGCATGAATCAATTAAAAAACAGATGTCATCCAATAGTTTTCTGTTGGCTGTCCTTCAAAATAATGCAAAAAGTTCCATATTGATCAACTTCTGACAAGTCCAACGTAATGTCAAACCATCCATCAATTTTCTCTACCACTTACCATCATTAGGGTCACATGCTAACCTGAGTTTATCACAACCCACTTTGGGCGAAGGGCTGGACGATAGACAATCACAGGACACATATAAACAAACAACTATGGAGACTCACATTCATATTTATGCACAATTGAGTGTCTTTAATTAACCCAAGACGCATGTGTTTAGAATGTGGGTGTAAACCAGGAAAGCACGGGGAGAACAGGCAAACATCGTGCAACATAAATAATCCGCACCATATCGCCTGTGCGGAAAACATTGCTGTGTACGCTTGTGGTTTCTGTGTAAAAATGTAGTCATCCATGCCATGCTGTAAAAGTTGATTAGAACGCAATTTGTGCGTCTGGGTGTGAGGGGAAAGATCATTTTGTTTAATGATCTGCTAAAATGCTTGTGTTTTCCCCGATAACTGTATGGTGCCAAGCTTGGTGACTTGAGGTACAGTGTTGTACCTGAATGAATTCACTGAACAAAAGTTAATGAACTTGTTCAAATTTTGTGCAAACGTGAGTTGAATGTAGTGCATTTCTGACAGATGAATGTTTTTGAGAACTAGCTCAATCTGGTGTCTGAATGGTTTTTGAACGACACTTCATTTTGGTTCAAGTGTGACAGATTTCGTTGGACTCACAGGAGAGAACCAGGCTGAACACAAGGTAAATGAGCCTTCATATATAGGGGGATGAACAACAACCCAACCGACTGAGAGTCGCATGGTCGTATGCATCATCAAAACGGTAACTGTAAAGCTGGGGAGGGGAGGGGGAAAACAATTTTTGTTTTAATTCCTCATTAAAAGCAAGAGCATTCAAGCAACAAGTTTTTCGTCTTGTATTTGAGACTGTAGGGACGAGTGTGGAATTAATGGTTGGCAACAATCGGGAAATGACAGTATTTTGAGCTTAATAGTTCACAGCAAGACAGTGAGAAAAAAAAAGAACAAGAGCTGCAAACAACTTTGAAGGACCCTCGTAGCCCAGACCATTTTGGGATTCTTTGACATTTTAATTTTTTTTTTTTAAATGACACAATAAACCGCTGACATCTGTGTTTCTGTATGTGTGTGTATGTGTGTGTGTGTGTGTGTGTGTGTGTGTGTGTGTGTGTGTGTGTGTGTGTGTGTGTGCGTGTATATATATTCATTCATTCATTTTCCGAGCCGCTTTATCCTCACGAGGGTCGCGAGGTGTGCTGGAGCCTATCCCAGCTGTCTTCGGGCAGTAGGAGGGGGACACCCTGAATCGGTTTCCAGCCAATCGCAGGGCACACAGAGACGAACAATCATCCACGCCCACACTCACACTTAGGGACAATTTAGAGTGTTCAATCAGCCTGCCATGCTTGTTTTAGGAATGTGGGAGGAAACCGGAGTATCCGGAGAAAACCCACGCAGGCCCGGGGAGAACATGCAAACTCCACACATATATAGTTTTTCCTTGCCCAGTTGGAGGTTTGAATCATGGGATGTTGCCAATCGTCAGCTGTGGTCCTGTGAATGAATGCCTTTGAGACTCTTGTGAGTGAGGGCTATACAAATGAAAAAAAACAAAAAAACTTGAATGAACATTAGTCTTGCATTTGGTGACTGGTGACTGAACAGAATGGTCACCAGCAAAAACCAGGAGAAGTTGAATAACAGCAATGTTGTAACAGTCGATTGTCCCCTCCTTTGAGAGCAAAAGCACATTTAATTTGTATGTGAGTCTGGACATGCCGCAGTCTATCATTAACCTTCGCTAACCCTAGTAGTAAAGTCATAATTACCTTTGCAGACAACAAATTTTAATGTAAAATAATCAAATCAAAACCAGTAATAGCGGAAGCAACTAGGACTGTGTTCTTGTGCACTTCCCGATTGTTGTGTGATTGTGTAGTCTTACTCTGCAGCAAAAACTAGTTCATTGTGCGTCATTCGAACCTCGAAATGTTGAATGTCATATTCTCAAGGTCGTCAAAATATTACCAACTGCACCTACCTTCTAAAAGACAAACATATTAAGAAGTAAAAATGATGGATTTGCCTTTCCTCCCAATAGTGGTAATGAAATAGCCAGTTAATCAATAAGCTGATTCGCAGTATAACATTTTGGTGTGACTGTTTGATGACTTGTTGGCTATAAATGATTGTGTCTGGTGTGGTGGTTAGATGGTGACAATCCAATTCAGGCAGGAAAAAAAAAAAAAAAAGCTGTGCAGTATGTTTTCCCCTTACTCCGGCTTCCTCCCACAGTCCAAATACGTGCATCTTATCTTTGCTGCTGGGGTGACTGTTAGTGTTCATGATTGTTTGTCTGTATGTGCCCTGTGATTGGTGAGCAACCAGTCGAGGGTGTACCCTGCTTCTCACCCAAAGTCAGGTCTGCAGGCCCTCTTCGGTGGTATGTGAAAAGAATCACTGCCTAAATAGAGTTTAGCTGTACAGTATTTAACTCTTTTCGTACAACGTGTTTTTCTTCAAACTAGTGATTTTTAACCAGTTACTTATCCACCATTAAAACGGCTGGATCAATGTTGTAATTAAACTATATATTTGAGGGTGCAGTACAATTTTTATTTACATTAACTGTTAAATGCAATTACAGTGCAGAGGTGCAGGGTTTGATTCCAGCTCTGTCCTTCCTGTGTGGAATTGCATGTTCTCCCCATGCCGTGGGTTTTCTCCGGGTACTCCGGTTTCCTCCCACATTCCAAAAACATGCATGGCAGGTTAATGGAACTCTCCAAATTGTTTCTAGGTGTGAGTGTGAGTGTGGATGGTTGTTTGTCTACGTGTGCCCTGCGATTGGCTGGCAACCCGTTCAGGGTGTACCCTGCCTACTGCCCGTAGACAGCTGGGATAGGCTCCAGCACGCACACAGAAAATGGATGGATGGATGTTAAATGCAAAATACTTTAACTGAATTATTCTGTAAGTACTTTCTTTTTCTACATGCAAGTGTAGTGTTGATGTTCAAGCTGTGCATAGCATTTTAGCTGCCTACTATAACATACCATTGCCCACAGTGCCATTGTATTTTAATGGCGGTCATGCTGGTGGTACTTTGGGAGATAAGAATTTATTGAGGGCAGCACTTTGTGTGCAAAAAAATTGTAAGAACAACTGCACTGGACCATGTCAGTAAATACAATACCTAATTTGGTTGACACAAAACCTATCCAATTCATGTGAAATACACACACAAAAAAAGAAGTGGAAAAAGCCTCCATACATGGACACCCGAATAATCAACGTGTGTCTTGTGTGTCTGCGGTGCAGGACACTTCGTGTGTGCGTGTGTGTGTGTGCCTGTCTCTCTCTCTCTCTCTCTCTCTCTCTCTCTCTCTCTCTCTCTCTCTCTCTCTCTCTCTCTCTCACCCCCCTCCCTCCTTTGTCCCTCCCTCTCCCCCTCCCTCACCCTCATACTAGTTGAGAGGTTTTGGTCTGCAGCAGCGGCAGTAAGCGGTGCACATCGCGGTGCGTGTGCCAATCTCCGGAAGAAAACGGATCACCTACTTGACGAACACTGGAGCGGATCTCAATCACCTCTCAGCCACTTTTCCCTTCCTTGCCACCAGCGGTTTTGATTTACTCTCCACAGGTGAGCTCGCGCCGCACTCTTGTGCGTAATAGTTTAGGATATCATGCTGCTGACAGGTGGTCTTGGCAATGGCACTTTCTACAATGTAGTCCAATTAGAATTTGGGGACTTGGAGAGAAAAGAAGCCCAAGTTACTCTTAGTCACTTTACGCGCAAACGGTTCGAGTAAGCTGTTGGAATGGTGCACGTTAATGTGCATTTGAGTGAATAAGTAGACACTTGAATGTTGCTGTTGGTCTCGTATTCCTCTTTAATGCTGCTGTTCATCCTTGGCGTTTTTGTCGTCCAAAGTGGCCGTCGCACACAACCGTGGTTGCGTTTTACGCACACCTAAATATTTATCGATTATAGTAGATTTGCGTCTCCGTCACAAACAAAAGTTCTTAAAGTATATTGTGTGTGTGTGTGTGTGTGTGTGTGTGTGTGTGTGTGTGTGTGTGTGTGTGTGGGTGTGTGTGTGTTTACTCGCGTGTAGGCTCGTGCGTGATCGGTAGTTAGGGCAAGAAATGACCATCAGATAAAAAGTGAAAGAAAACAAATATGAGGTATCACTATACTCATAAATTGTAAATGTACAGTATGTGTGTGTGTGTGTCACTTGTTAAAATGATGTGATCACGTTCTAAAGTTGTTGTGCCTAAAATGAATCCACCGGCACGAAAAATCCAAAATCCAAGTCTGATTTTCAAACCGTAGCCATACATTCCATTAACCCAGCCGCTGGGGGGCAGTGCCCTCCCCTGGGGGTGCACTGTTCCCCAGTGCCGGTCCCAAGCCCGGAGAAATGGGGAGGGTTGCGTCAGGAATGGCGTCCGGCGTAAAACTTTTGCCAAGACGACCATGCGAGTTGGTAGGACGGTTTACAGGGGCGGATGGAAATTACTGACTCGCTGTGGCGACCCCTGAATAGGGACGTGCCGAAAGGAGAAGAAGAAGAAGAAGCCATACATTCCATTGCCCTCTCATTTGCCTATGGCAGCTGCTCATACGAGTTGTGTCCCAGTACTCCTGCAGTAAGTTTTGGAACAATTTTGATGTTGTGATTGTCATTGCATCTGTAGAGAATTTAAAAAGAAACAAACAAAACAAAAGATAAAAGTCGAGCCTGAACTCAGCATTCATTGCGAAGGCAATTTATATTTTAACCATGATTGTGGCTTCAAAAGACACTTTGTCGCGTTCATGTACATAAGGTCCTTTGCTGCAGCCACCACTCTTTCAGAAAATGTTTTGAAAATCATTCTAAGATTCAATGCCAAACAGCAAGCAGACATACGGTGTGACTCATTGGGGATGGTAGTTGTAGTGGAGAGAGGTTTTAATTGAGGTTAGATGCCAATGTGCTGTATGTTATTATTATACAAATAATGCAATCCCTCATATTACACAGACATTAAACATATCTCAGTCAAAATACGGGTACACTTAACATCTATACAAAACCTTTCGCAGCCCTCTCGAAAGAAGCCAGTTTTGGTGAGCAGCCTCCTGTTTTATGCAAATGACCATTGCTGTCCTCCACTGCGGGGAGTGCAGAATGGACAAAAAAATCGCCACAGTTCTTTTGGGCCCTCAATAAAAATGTTAATCATTCAAAAAAAAAATAACTCCAAGTGCCCAAAGTAGACTTGTCAATTTGCATGTGGATTTGTGCTTTGGGAGGATGCAACTGACTCATCGACAAACATAAATACCATGTGATGTCACAGTCGTAGAATTAATAAATAACAATAATGATGATAATAATAATAATGGACGGCACAGTGGAAGACTGGTTATCACGTCCACCTCACAGAGCAGAGGTGCAGGGTTCGATTCCGGCTCCGCCTTTCCTGTGTGGAGTTTTTCGTCTTGTCTCCATGCCTGCGGTGGGGTTTATCTGGCTATCCCGGTTTCCTCCCACATTCCAAAAACATGCATGGAAGTTGAATGGAACACTCTAAATTGTCTCTCGGTTTGATTGTGAGCGTGAACGGTTGTTGTTTGTCAATGTGTGCCCTGGGTTTAACATCAACCAGTTCAGGGTGTACCCCGCCTCCTGCTCCGAGACAGCAAGGGCACGGCCCTCACACGCCCATGACCCTCGTGAGGATAAGCAGCTCGGATAATAATAATACATTCAGTGAAGTGATTCCCACACGAATTCAATTGGATTTGATGCCCGCAGTTCATACAAATACTAATGAATGAAATACAGTGACATCCCAGCACATGTTTGAGGAGCTGAGAAGCTGTCCAGCTGTGCCCTGATCAAATTTGTCTAAATCGCGTTCAACCAGAGGACATGGTACCATCAGGCATAAGGTTCGATAGACTTCCTGCCACCAAATTTTCAGCTGCGCTGGGCGCATGTAAAAGGACCCTTTGCAACAACGGAATGCCCCGCTGGCAGCGCGGACGGGTCACCAAAATTGTCAAACAAGCAAGGCGAGCCTTGCACCTGCACAAAATTCAGAATACACTAGACCAGAGGTCCCCAACCTTTTTTACCCCACGGACCAGTATCATGTCAGACAATATTTTCAGGGACCGTCCTTTAACGCCGGATAGATACAACAATATAATATGATATGACCTGCATGAAAAGTGTGGCATTTTCGAAACATAATAATAAACACGAATCATGACACGAGGAACGTCCTATGTGGCCGCCACATTCTCTGGTCGCTATGGTAGCATTTAAACGTGCCTTCAAAATAAGATACGCCACAAATAAAAAGTGCATGAAAAATACGACTCACCATCGCCGCTTATGATGCAGAGTAGGCTTGGTGCGTGTGAATCTCCCGTTGAGATAAAGCCGTATTTTAAATAGGACTCCTCATGCTGTCTATTAAATGTAGCCTTCTCATTCTTGAAAGTCGTAGGCTCTTCTTCTGTCTTCTGGCTGGGCCCTTTCCCCTTCCCGTAAAAACTTTTCGAAGACGTTTGTTTTTTATGTGGTAACCCATCACGTGACCGAGAAGCGCACATTCACCTGCGTCAAGAGTGGCATACTATAGACCAGGGCTCTCCAACCTTTTTTAGAGTGAGAGCTACTTAATGTGTCCTGATTGTGTGAAGGGCTACCAAATTGATACACGTCTGAAATAACATTTGTACAAATTACATGTGATAATATTAGAATGTGTTATTTTTACTGAATGATTTTAATTTTTAGTCTCTGATCACCTTAAAGATGTCTCACAATACAGCCCGTGTTTGCATGTTTAAATCATAATTTCAACTAGCAAATCACAATCCTAGCCCTGGCGGGCTATTGGTGTGGTCCTCCCGGGCTACCTGGTGCCCACGGGCCCCACGTTGGTGACCCCTGCCGTTAGACGGATATAACAAAGAATCCGGTAATTTTTCAAAATAAAACATCTTTCAGTTTCCGAAATGAATAAAACGGAAGGAATGTAAGTTATTTATTCTTTCTGTACGGCCCGGCACCAAATGAGCTGTGGACCAGTTCCGGCGGTTGGAGACCGCTGCACTCGACGCTCTATGCCGGACTGAAGTACACTTTCCTGGCTTTGGCATGACTTAGGCACACAACCTGATATGGTGTCTATTCAAAGCTTGTTTGACACAACAAAATGAAGTGAAACACTCAAAACAATTCATAAAGTCAGGAATGTTGCAACCATAAAGTGTTTCATTAAGAAATTATGTCACAGGGCAGTGGATTATCAGGCTGAAGTTAGTGGTGTTACAATTGAATTGGGAGACAGTTTAAGTGCCCGCTAGCGCATCCAACTTGCCAAAAAGAAACAATCGCCTGATAAAAACCTGTTTAGCTTTGTCTGACTGTTGACATTTTGGACAGGAAAACAAATATTTGAAGGACCAATTTTACACGTACACTGAGGATGAACATACTGTAGGAACAAGTGTGTCACATTCATTCGCGAATGGCAGAACACAAGGCCATCGTTGCGTCAAGTATCATCTCTTTACATCTTCTCCAGTCTAATGTCCTCCAATGGAGAATTGGGGGACATCTAATTGGGAACATATGGTAGGTGTTTGGGATTATATTTTTTTTCCTGATGGCTTAATCTTAACTATCAGCTATTTTTTGCAAAACTCTTCACAAAAACCTTTTACCAAAATGGCAAAACATCATAGTTATTTTCCAAAAGCAAAAAGATCTTGCTTAACTCTTCAAACCATTGAAAAAATTGTGTTTTGGTATCAGACAATTTACAAAAGCCAATCACACAATGTCTCAAATACACATTAATGGGAAGAATGGAAAAACGCATCTGCTTTTGCTTTCTCTCTGCACATGGAAGGCCATTGCATTGAGGTCACAGATTTGTCATAATTCTGTAAACACACAGGGAACCAAATTTCAAGTACGGTGTTTACTGTCAACATGAAAACAAATACAAAACAGTGTTTATCCATGTTACAGTTTTTGCCCACTGCTTAAACACATTTTGCAAAACTGTGTCAAAACGCGACGTGCTAGCAAATAAATCACACCACAGGGAAATAAACCTTTCACATCTATGTCAAATGGAACGTCTGAACTCAAAACCTAACAATCCTTTGTCAAAATGTCATTCTGAGGACAAAATGGTACCCACTTGGCATCATAGGAATACACACTCTCAGATCAGCATTCTTTCCATAAAATGCAGAAGTCGTTCGTTTTCACTTTTTTTGATTAATTAATTTTTATTTACTTCCACAGAAGGCACTTATTCACAAGAACTAACTCAATACAAAATCATGACAGTAGAGTCTTTTCCAGTGGAGTCAATTCAGTTAAAGTAAAAAGCGCAACTCTGTCCAAGTGGGCTTTTGGATCCATGGATCTGTGCTATATTGACCAAACAAAGTAATGAAACACCAACACGTTTTCATGGTATGTTTGATGAAACTACCACTTTTGTCTGAAAAACAGGAGCATTACCTGTAGACACCCTGCAATGCAGTCCATGTGATACGGTAACGTGATGTGGAATGTCCTTACTTATCATGGATGAAATCGGGAAATGGCTTGGATTCGGATGTGCTCTCTGCCCAGACTCCCTTATAGTCAGGTCGTGGTTTATGATGTGATATACCAAAGTTGCTCTTCGGTCATTTGAAAGAAGAGTCCTTGCATGGCCTATTTGACCACATCTTCCTCTGTCCCTCTGTCTTCCTCTTTCTCTGCCTCGAGCGCTCCCTACCTCCATGCTGGCCAAGTTCTCAAAATGGCTTAACTGAGTCCTTTTTTATAGTGGGCTGATTGGTGTTTAATTTAAGTATTTTCGATTCAACAATGTGTGTTCTATTTTGAATAGATGTGTTTTCCCGGTGGTACATTGAGATTTGATTTTTGAACTAAGCGTGTTATGTATGAAATAGCGTGGAGTGTGCAGGAGCAAGTGTGTTGCAAAAAAAACCACCCAAACAAAGAAAAAAAAGGAGCAAGTGTGTGTTACAGAACTGCGACTTAAGTAGCAAGCAGCACTTTTGTTTAAGGTATGGTCACACTTTGTTTCAGGTATGGTGACAACAACTTCAAGTTATGTGGTTTTGTTTCAAGCATGTGCCTACAGTGTTCAAGCAATAGGCAAAATCTGTAAAACACACACACACACACACACACACACACACACACACACACACACACACACACACACTCAAACAAAAAGTAATTTCACTGAGACGTAGAGTGAGAGAAAAAAAAACCCGAGTCTTCGTCATGTCCTACCTCCTGGTCATTCTATTTGATTACATAGCTCGGTATTGTGGCTCTGATGTCATCAGTAATTCTATTTCTTACTCGCCTTCCACCTTCACCTTCGTGTGCTCCTCTTCCTCCTCTCCCTCTTGCCTTTTCACCTCCATGTATTCTTCCTCGGCCCCCTCTGAATCGCACTATTCTCCCTCCATTGTACTCGGCACCCGACAGCTTACCGATGGCTTATTTCTCGAGCTCAGGTTGATTGCAAAGTGAACTAATGATCTCAAACAGACTTACACTGTGACTGTGTGGTCAGACAGTTGGCAGAATAGTGTAAATAATAGTCATGAGTGTGTCTAGTTTTGCAAGGTGTGTGTCGATGGTTTGGAAATTGAAAGCAGTGAGTGGCGTGTTACAAACTTACAAACTCAGTTCAAAGTGGTGTTTGTGCATGAAGTTTAGCAAACTCTGTGAGTGGTTTGTGATAGATAAGACAAGAAAACCTCTATTTGCCTCACAATGGAGAAATTCCAAATTTACAGCAACAAAATTATGAAAGGGAGAAAGTAGAAGACAAAAAGTATATAAATAAATCTAAAATATAAAATATAAATACAAGCATATTAAAAATGGGTGAGGGGGGTGAGTCCAGGTTTCCAGGACCATCTATTCAATAGCCTGTGTGATAGATATTAACTCATTCAATCCCAGCCATTTTCACTGGAGCAACCTCCTCAATCCCAGCTTTTTACTGGATTTTGACTGATCGAGCAAGGCCCACAGAATATTTGGTTCTAATGCTATATAAACATCGAGCCTACCAAAATAAAGTTTGGACTCTCTTCTTTCAGCAGAAATTTGTTTCTATCTTTTTCCATTCTTCAGCAATCGGCATTACAAAATGGCAAAGTTTCATGAAAATGATGATTCCTGGGCAAAAAATGGAGAAAAAGAGCTTTTTGTAAAAGCATGCATTTCAAGCACGTGAAGCACCACTGCCACCTACTGGTCGCTTTTTTACATGATTTACAATTCAAACGGCTTATTCTCATTCACAGATTGCATCAGACCCTCCTCCTCTCTATGACGCAAAAAAAAAAAAAAGACTTAGAAGTACAAGTATATCCTTGGTAGGCGGGGCCTAATTTTAAAAAGACGTACAAGTACGTTTTGTGGAATGAAAGAGTTAATAGTTTTGGAAATTGTGCCACAAGAATCACTGTTATTTCAGCAAAAGAACTGTAATAGGTGCAAATAATTCTACAAGCTAAACAATTGTTCATGAATTTGCACAAATGTTTTTAACAGCAGTCATACTACCACAACACTTTAACCCTTACAGGAACAGCGGTCACGAGAGTGGACAGCTTATCATGTTATCATTATTGGTGCATGAAAGGGTAAAATTGGGGCCCCATTCAGATTTCATTGAATTTTCTTTTGAGGAGAAGTTATCTTATCACTGTGAAGGAATCTATTCCTTCCTGTGATTTTTTTTTAGCCCCTCTCTGTTGTTGGTTCTGTTCAAACACTTGAAAAAAAGAATGTAGAATGATGTTGAAGGTATTTCCTGCTTACTGTGATTACAATCACCTTTAGTGCCCCTTGACCCCCACCTCGGGAGAGTCCATGAATGCCGTTAAGTTCCCCCGAGGAGGGACTCTTATCTCAAGATTTACGCACAGCGGGAGAGGTCTGGACTTTCCCAACATGCCAAAATCGAATTGCATCGACCTTTCTTTGTTTCCGGGATTTGCATGGAGGCGTAACTCCCCGCCTCTCATTGTCATCTTGTCTCCATATATTCTCATGACTGTATTTTTTTCTGGGATTCCTGACGAAATCTGAAACTCTCAGAAGCCTTAATCCAGGGGTGTCAAAGTCAAATGGACGGAGGGCCAGATAAAAATTTTTGCTGCAAGCCGAGGGCCGGACTGATCGAATGTTCATTGAAAATTTTAAAAATAACCACATATTGTTTATTGAACCAAATTTAATTGACCGAAAACCTAACAAATACATTCCAATACGGTCAGATAAATAAAGCAACATTTTTTTATGGCTATGTCAGTAAACTTTAATTTTCAACAGGCACAAAAAAATTTCCTTTGTATAAAAATACCCATAACATGAATGAAAAAAGCCGATATTATTCAAGGCACTATCACTAGTCCATATTTTCTCTTTTAGCAAAAGTAGGCTAAATTTACT
>NW_017842059.1:3188774-3202127 GCF_001891065.2 Hippocampus comes
AATTGAGTGAGGGTGTTCAGCAGTAAATCGACTTCTGTGTGATGTTTTGTTCAGCTTCATCAAAGAATATAGTTGTTCACACACGTATGTGCTGCCAAACTTTCGACAACGTTTGAGCAGCCTGGATGCGCAGCGGGACCTCTGTGTCGGGGAGGAAACCGTCAAACTGCGCAGCACGCACTGCCGTATCTTTGCAGAAACACTGCCATTGTGTTTCTGCTAATGCTCACGTTTAAAAAGAGTTGCTTTTTTTCGGGGTAAACTTCGTCACAAACTTTAAGTATACCGTTTTTAATGAAATCCCCCTTCCCCCTCCATGTCCATGTTCTTGTTTGCGTGTTTCGTTTCATGATGTCGTCTCAGATTACACTATTTCAATCGCGCCACACTTTCTCCACACAGAAGACACACAGGTTTTCCAGCTACGTCCATGAACATGTTCTTCGACTCTCACCTTGTTTGAAACCCCCGGTTCTCAGTGTCCACCTTCCGTTTTGCCATTTTTGATGGGCATCTGAAAGCTAATGTCACTGTTATTTTGTTGTTCTACTTCTTCCTTTCATAACTTTGCTGCTGTGAATTGGGAATTTCTCCATTGCGAGACTAATAAAGGTTTTCTTATCTTATCTTATCTTATCTTATGGGAACGACTGCTAGACGAATAAATATTTAAATAAAGCGGCCGACTGCTTGGCGCGTCACCGTTGCATTGTGGGAAATGTAGTTTTGGTGCGTGTAAAAGATCTGCGGGCTCTCGGCTTGCTGCGGTCCGCGGGCCGGTTCTAATAATAAATCAATATCATCCCAGGGGCCACTGAAAACATTCTCGCGGGCCGGATTTGGCCCGCGGGCCGGCACTTTGACATTTGCCTTAATCGATTCGTAAACTGCAGAAAAGAAAAAAAACCTTCGAAGGTACTGTTCATCTTCTCCAGCCTGTATTTGGATAACCAGCATCGTCATCATCCGAAATTAACGTACACGCGGAGGAAGAGAAAGGCCAACTCTCCCCCAACATCAACAAGCCACCGATATAAACTCGTCAATTAGAGGATCTGTGTCGCACTTGGCATCGCTAAATGCAACTCCTCCCCGCCCCCATGTCGACAACTTAACTGAAGTCAATGCTGGCCACACACGGCGGCTGATGCTAAATCTTTACTAACGCTGCAGCCCTGCTTATCTTTTGTTTTTCGACATGATAGTTCTTGTGTAGTCTGGCGCTGGACTAGGGCCAGCCTCGCTGCCATTTCTTGGGTGGAGAAACTCAGCATTGGTAGCAGTTATGTAAATTCCAGACATGCCACAATTTGTCGACATGCGGAAAAGCTTGCTCACAGACATATCCTCAGAAATAGGCAGACAAACGCTCGTTTATTTAATCTGACAAGTGATCAGTGGCCAGAAACCCAACTATGTGTACAAAAACAATGAACATGTAAATTTTCCAGCCTTTTAAGACTGATCAACAACTGTAGGGGAAGAGGACCAATGGGAAAAAAATATGTTCCCCCGCCAGGTGATGATTTCCCAACTATGTGAAGAGAATATTTTCAAAGGTGTACAATATAAACAAGTTGTGTTGTAGAGCTTTTTTTTTAAAGAATAAAGGTGTCTCGGAAAAGCTGCCAAAGTGAAATGTCTCATGAGATACATGCTTTCCACGTATGTGTCCAGTGTCCATGCAATTGCAATGCGTGTGTGTGTGTGTGTGTGTGTGTGTGTGTGTGTGTGTGTGTGTGTGTGTGTGTGTGTGTGTGTGTGTGTGTGTGTGTGCCTGTGCGCTTATGCTTCAGCATAAGTTACCCTCAGATATCAGAGGCTGTCATGTTCAGTAAATAGCCATTCATCACACAAAGCATTCTCTGATGGAACTCACAAGATCCAATCCATTATCCATACCCTAGTTTTCTGGTGTGTGTGTGTGTGTGTGTGTGTGTGTGCGTGCGTGTGTGTGTGTGTGTGTTTGTGTGTGTGTGTACCGCCATAATTTATTGTAGTGTTTAAGGAGCTGTGGCACAAGGGAGTGCACATGCATTTCAAAAGCAGAGGAGAGTAGTTGCAAAGAGAGGAGGCATATATCGAAATCATGGAATCATGTAATCCAATAACTTGTGCATTATAATAAGTAGAGGTAGAGGGAATATGTGCTCATCCATTAAGTACATGAAACTGATGTCATGATATGTATTTTTTTCCTCACAGATTGAGCACGTGTACCAAAGTGGAGGTTTGATAGATGAAAATTTGGATGGACGGTGACATCTCACTGATACACTTCATGGTTGAATTTCCACAATTCTTACTCCTATTTTCTGCCCTTTTGGATGCCCAATTTGCCTTGAACCGCACAGCACTTTGTCCCATGATTAACACTATGAGGAGGGTCCGAATCCCTTATAACGAAGTGACAGAAACTTGAGGGCACTAATGACAGCAACGTTCTTTATGTAGATGCTACACTCAAGGCAAGATGTAACTTTGTATAACTTTGGTATACATACAATTACAGTGCGGTACTCGAAGAATATGGATGGTGTTTGTGCAAGCGCCAAATACAGTTTGTGCATATGTCCGTACTGCAGGTGCATCCATGACAAGGCAAGGAAAGCCTTTCGGCCTCCACCGACGACTCCTTGGAGCCTAAAGGGTCAAAGGCCAGTGTTGAGTCTTCAGACGAGGCAACCGCAGCAAGACCAGGCGTAAGTGATGGTCTTCATAGCTCTGAGCAGGTTGACTCTGGCTGACCAATAACCCCGTCCATCCAGATGTAGACACTCACACTGGTACAAGCACGACTTATCTGGCAGGTGCTGTCATTGTGGGATGTGATATCGCCTACAGGCAGTATGGGCAGTGGATTAGTTGGAGCAGACAACCCTGGACTATTTGGATGTACCGTTCCCTTGTGGGTCTGTGGGCTTTCACAAATACATTACTGAGCATTCTTTTTTTGTTTATTTATTTACTGTATTTATTTATTTTTAAACGGACTTCATAAAGATGTTTTTACGACTGCAACCATAGATATGGAAAGCTGATTTAACATTTAATCTAAACGAGATTTACCGTATTGGCACGATTATAAGACGGCCCTGATTATAAGACGACACCCTCTTCAAGACTCAAGTTTGAAAAAAGACTTTTTGAACACCAAATTCATTTTTATACAGAAAATAATTACAGTACATCTGAAGCAAATGATTAGAACAATATATTTGAGAGAAAAAGCATGTTATGTTGCCTCATTCAAATCTTAATATCTGAACATTTAAATATGTAAACTAAAGTGCAATCACATTCGTAAATGAATGGCTTCTGGTTTTTGAAATGTAAATTAGTACATAACTTCTCCTCAGCTGCCGGTTAACCTGGCCGATCTTCGACCCACTTTTCTCCAGATTGTCGCTACGTTTCTCCATTTTCTGTTATCTCTTCTATTATTTTCTTCTCTTTTCTTTCTTACCACTATTTTTTGTTTTTCTTCTTCGTGCTACCGCTATTTTTATTTTTATTCTTCGTGACAGGGGTTCACTTTGGCATGGGGAGTCAAGTTCAGCATTCGCTTCAATGATATCCGGCACAATCTAGCGTCATGAATTGGTATAATGTCTAGACCCGGAATATAAGACGACCCCCACTTTTTCAGTCTTATTTCAATGCAAAAACCACCGTCTTATATTCGGGCCAATACGGTAATTTGTTGTGCTGACAGCGTACTATGACTGTTCCCTTGGTTACAACATGGGTCTGGATGAAACCTTTCCTTCTTTTAGGACACGTGGATAATAGTCATTCAGCCAATGATTTCTCTGATGACAAAGGTTGATGCTTTTGTTTCCTCTCTCTGAGTGCATTTTATGTTGAAGCACACAATTACTGTGGCAAAACCATCCTCCCAACTTCTGAGCTCTTATCTCTCGTTTTTCCATCCAAAGTGGTGAATCATCAGAACTTCCCTCAGAAACAACGATTAACCCAACAGGTTTCGCTGCCACACAAAATATTTGGGTAGAATATGTATAAAAACTGTGCCAAAAGTTTTAATTCCGGGCTGTTCAATATTTCTCTTGCTCCTTAAAGCCCCCGCCTGAATCATTCTTATTTTCATCAGCAGGTGACCTGGAACTGGTTGGGGAGGAGGAGAACAAATGGAAAGGGAGCCAGGAGAAAGAGGATGAGAGAGATAGAGAGCAAGACCCAGGAGATTCCTCATGCAGAATGGAAGTCCTCATTCTGCCGGCTCGCGATTTGAAAGGAACAAAGGCAACGTCGCCTACGAAGTCCGCATCATCCGTGTTTTGCCCTGTGTGGCCTCTCTCTATTTATCTCAGTCGGAGTCATGGTCTTAATCTGAACACAAAATAAATCCCCTTTAATCCCTTCCCCCCCGCAGCCGTCTGCTATTGACATCTAATTCACAACATCCAATTGTCATGGAGAAGACGTACTCACTCACCGCGCACTATGATGAGTTCCAGGAAGTGAAATATGGTGGCCGATACAGCAGTGACATCCTCAGTAATGGTATGACCCTTCACTTGGGTGGCAGTCTGGACCGTCACATGACGCGTGGGCGCGGTGGCACCTGGTCAAATGGTCGCAACAGAGATGCAGGCAGCGCTAGCAGCGGTGGCGGGCTCCCCCGATGGAGCCGGAGGGAGATTTGCCTCCTTTCGGCTTTGGTCTTCGCAGCGGGCATGTGTGTCATTTTGGGAAGCATGCTCGCTCTAAAATACATTTCGCTGGAGGCCCAGCAAGACCCGCAGTGCAGGCAGGACTGCCAGCGGAGACGCGTCCTGTTACGGGCAGCGCGTTTTGTGCAGGCCAACATTGACCCCACTATCCAGCCCTGCCAGGACTTTTACTCCTTCGCGTGTGGAGGTTGGTTGAGGCGTCACGCCATCCCAGAGGACAAGCTCAGCTATGGAATCATTACGGCCATAGGAGAGCACAATGAAGAAAAACTGCAGCGCATCCTTCTGGACCCCATTCAGAGGCGTGAGCCTGACTCCGCAGAGCGCAAAGTCAAGGAGTTTTACAGATCTTGTGTCAACATCCAGGAGATCGACAAGCTGGGCTCCGACCCCATGATGGAGGTGATCGACAGCTGCGGAGGGTGGGATCAGGCTGGGGCTCCTCCTGGTGCTGCTGGCTGGGAGAAAGAGGGTGCCCCACAAAGACCAGATTTCAATGAACTGCTTTATAGGACGCAGGGCGTGTACAGCACTGCTGTGTTCTTCTCTCTCACCGTCAACGTGGATGACAAAAACTCTTCTCAGAATGCAATCAGGGTGAGAAACGGTGTCCATTTCTAAGTTGTGCGTGTATCTGTGTGTGTGTGTGTGTGTGTGTGTGTGTGTGTGTGTGTGTGTGCGTGCGTGCGTGCGTGCGTGCGTGCGTGCGTGCGTGCGTGCGTGTGTGAGATTATGCTAGAAGGTTAATTCTCTCTGACAGCAAAGTTCATTCACACAGAACTGACCATTAATTAGGATATTTTTATGCGGCCGTTATTGGAGCAAAACCATTTCCAGATGATTCTTTCACTCCACAAATATGTAAAAAAAAAATCAGTATCTGTAACCACACTAACAAATGTGTAACATTATTTGACAAATGGGTGACTCAAGTCACAGATGACGAGAATCAACAGATGCGTCACCGAAGTCGCAAATGTGCGACGAAAATCTACAAATACGTAACTGGAGTCTTATTAGTGTGACATAAACCTACAAATGTGTACATTGGTTTGCATGCCGAAGCACATGGTTAAATGCGCGGATAGATCTGTAAGTGGAAGTCTGTCATAATTAAATCAATAAAAGCAACATTTTGAAAAAAAAGCATTTTGATAAAATACAAATATATAATATAGCCATTGAATTGTAAAATAATGTAGTAGTAGTAAATGTGTTATTAACCTTTGGTATCAAATTAATAAGTAAATATTTCATAATTTATTCTGAGGAGGCCTGGTGGTCGACTGGCTAGCGCATCGGCCTCACAGTGCAGAATTTGTGAGTTCAATCCCGGCCCCGGCCTTCATGTGTGGGTTTTGGATATTCTCGCCGTGCTTCTTCGGGTTTTTTCCAGGTATTCCAGTTTCCTACCACATTCTAAAAGCTTTCATGGCAGGTTAATGGAATACTGTACTCGAAATTGTCCCTAGGTGTGAGTGTGAGCGCGAATGGTTGTTTTTCTATGTGTGCCCTGTTATTGGCTGGCAACCGGTTCAGGGAGTCCCCAGCCTTTTGCCCAAAGACAGCTGGGATAGGCTCCAGCATGCCCCGCGACCCTTGTGAGGATAAGCGGATGCGAAAATAGATGGATGGATAATGTTTATTGTAACAATGTTGTAAATTTCTTTCTTTCCAAAGATTAAAAAAAAAAAATTAACATGTTTTTATAAAGTCAATTTTTATTTCACAATGTCCTTTTCCATAGTGGCCTTTTTTTACTTTTTCAGCACAATAACTTGGTCTGTCAATCAAAGTTAGTGGGATTGGACCTCTGAGTGTGGTCACCAGCGTAACCATTTGGTAGTATCAATGCTGGACTGTTATGTGCAATCCTAGACGCCAAAAATACCCTGCTGCTGCAGCCCTCTCTCAGCCCGAAGTAAACTTACGTTACTATCCAAACGCTTTGCAGCCTCCCTGAGTCACTCTGAAGCCGAATTCTCTCCTGCAGCCAATCTGTCTCTTGGCCCACAAGCTTCTCAGCATTAGTGATAAGGCAAGTCTCTATACGCTTGAATCGATACTGCAAGTGCTCATTTCTATGTAAAGGATCATCCAATCACTTAACTGGCTGCGCCTCATGTGATTTGATTGACAGACCAAGTCATTGTACGGAAAAAACGACATAATGAAAAAGACCATTGTGAAGAGCGACATTAGGAAATGAAAATGGACTTTGTAAAAAAAGAAAAAAAATTTTTTTTTTTTTAATTCATCAAATCTTGGAGAATCCATCCATCCATCCATTCATTTTCTGATCCGCTTTATCCTCACAAGGGTCGCGGGGGTTGCTGGAGCCTATCCCAGTTGTCTTCGGGCAGTCGGCGGAGAACACTGGTTGCCAGCTAATTGTTATAATAAGCGGATTAGAAAATGGATGGATGGATGGCTGTTCCATAGACGTGACTGCAGTCACGTATTTGTCAATTCTAGTTATACATTTGTGACCTCAGTCGCACATTTGTGGATTCGCATTACACATTTGTGACTGCGGTTACACATCGGGATTCTTTTTACATACCTGTGAGTTGAAATACGCATTTGTCAATGAATTTGCTCCAATAATTTGCCCTGTATATGTTGATAGTAGTTCTTAACCTTTTTAGAGGGACCGAACCCAACCAGTTCATATGCACATTCACCGAACCCTTCATTTCTGAAAAATAAAAGATTTTTTTTACAAATTCAAGACATATAAAACCGCATTTATTAAAGACAGAAAAAAAAGTAAACAGAATTAGTACACTTAAGTATAAAGTATATATTTTTTTAATTGTGCACAAAATGAACCAGCCAGTGATATCATACCTAATTGACATGTTGAGTCAGGTGTGTTTTATCCTCCATGGCAGAGGCAGAGGCAGAGGTTCTGTCAAACCCCTGAGACGGATTCACCGACCCCCTAGGGTTCGATCGAACCCAGATTAAGAACCGCTGGTTTAAACAATGGAGTTCGACCTTATCAAACAGAACTGTTTCTCCGTTTAACACGCAGCACATATCCAGGATCAAATAGTGTGACTGTGACAAATACTTTTTTCCTGGTGAAAGAAGAGAAGGAAAAATGGGCGGGCAAACACATTTAATTGAAATTCGTGGCTGCTGCAAGTTTCAAACCCAAACTTCAGACAAAGATAATTATTAGAACATATTGAAAGATTTTAATCATTTCGTGACATTGTTAAATTTGAATTCTAACGACACCTTATGTATGCGTGTGTGTGTGTGTGTGTGTGTGTGCGTGTGTGTGCGTGTGTGTGCGTGTGTGTGCGTGTGTGTGCGTGTGTGTGCGTGTGTGTGCGTGTGTGTGCGTGTGTGTGCGTGTGTGTGCGTGTGTGTGCGTGTGTGTGCGTGTGTGTGTGTGTGTGTACACACACACACACACACGCACACACACACAAATACATACAAACAGGTATATATAAAATCCCGAGACCCAGCCAATCCACTCAATGGGATGATAATTGAATCGATTGGAAGACGATATATTAGCTTGTAAATATTGGCACTTTTGTGACTGTGACATTGTATTGTGTGTCTGACGACTGTGTAGATTGATCAGGAGGGACTCACGCTGCCTGAGAGAAGCCTTTACTTGGGTCAAGATGAGGACAGTGTCAAGGTAGAAAGCGCTGCTTTTGTTGATTGGGACCCTCTGTCATTCATTTTGCTCCACCCTTTGCCTACGGCACTTTCCCTTCCCCTTCTACTCTTAGTTCCCATTGGACTGCATCCTATTTTCGAGCCCCTTTGCAAAATGATGCCTTTCTTCACCTTTCACCCGTTTGTCTTTTCTTCCTTTCTTCCCTCACTTTTCCCATCTGTTCTATTCACTTGCCTCACTCATCTGCATTAAACCACCTGCTTTTTTTCCCTGTGTCCCACTGTGCTTTTGTCATCTTTTGCACCTCGCCACATGTCAAGCCGTCACCAGCTGTTATTGATGATACTCCTCCCCTCGATCAGTGCTGAAGTCATTGTGCCTTTCAGATCTTGGCGGCATACAAGGCCCTGATGGAGCGCTTACTAAGCATGCTGGGAGCTCACAACGCTACACAAAAGTCCAAGGAGATTATACAGCTGGAGACTCGTCTAGCCAATGTGAGCTGATTCTTTGTGCGTGTGTGTGTGTGTGTGTGTGTGTGTGTGTGTGTGTGTGTGTGTGTGTGTGCGCACGCACGCACACGCAGCAGTTTATGTGGAAGCACATGATTGTGTGTGTGTGCAGTGTTCAGTAAAATCTCTCTCCAGATCACCATGTCAGAATATGATGACCAAAGAAAGGACGTCAGCACGATGTATAACCGCATTACACTCAGGCAGCTGCAGCGCACTGCTCCTGGTGTGAGTACTGTATACACACGCACATGGGTGCACATATGCGCACACACACACACACACACACACACACACACACACACACACACACACACACACACACACACACACACACACACACACACACACACACACACACAGCCCAAGTGAATCACAAAAGTGTCCGCCCTGCAGGACTTAAGATTGAGCCTTGAATGCAAGAAGGAGGAAAGAATATAAGCGGACATTGGAGGGTGTTAGACATGATGGCAGGAGGAGGAGGAGGAAAGGTAAATTGGATTTCGAGCGAGGAGAAGAAGGAGGAGGCACTACCCTGAAGCAGTGCGCATGCTGACAGAAGATCCTCAAGATGTTCTGTGGTTAGAAGGGACAGACACATGCGGGGGAAACGAAAGATAAAATGCCTGATTTCAAATTCTCAGCCAAAAAAAAAAAGAGATTAAATATATCGTGTGTACGAAACATAACATACTCTGAGAGTGAATTTGCAACCCTGAAAATGGGGCCAAAGATGCAGATTGAAATGTGAACAGATACAGAAGCATAAGAATTAGTCTGACAATTGGATCTGGAGGATGCTGATTAATTTAGGATGCAAATTTTGTTTACATGATGCGTAATTAAGAGGCTTTACTCACTGATTCCTCAAAATGAATTTGTGGAAGGCAGCTGCTCTGAACCGCTCTTGATCTTTTTTTGTTTGGTCTTTGCTTTAAACTCTTTGCACCCCAAGGCATCATTTGTCAAACAAGCAATCACGGTCTCGTTAATTTAATTAGATCTTGTCCAAAAAAATAAATGTTTTTAATTTATCTACTATTATTAATGGGAAACTGTCACATTTTGTGGACTTCTTGAAGATTTTTTAAAATTGATCATTGTGATTGAAATTATATATTCTACAGTCCAGGCTCCATAATTCTAATTAGTTCAAATTCTAAAGAGTTCTAACCATCGCCTTGCCCAAATTAAATGACGTTAGTGGCTTCTGATGTTGGAGTGCTACGTTGGCCTGACTCGAGCGCAGGTAGCATGGGTTCGCTTTCTAAATGCAGCCATGGTAAGAAATCTCATAAAGAGAGTCAGCAGAATCAGTATTGTATAACAGTATGCAATATCGACTGTGAATATTGACTTATGAATCTATGCCTTGGGTTTCATTAAGGTAATGATTCAGCCTAGAACAGACGTATTATAATGAAGTCTGTGATTATGCATTCTTAAGTACTGCATTATTCGACAGTATAATAGAACGTCTGACTTACTGGCTAGGTTTAAAACATGACATTGTAGTTGCTAAAAAAAGAAAAAGAAAAAAAGAACAGATTTGGAGAGGTGAAAAAGTTTGAATACATTTGCAAACATACTTCACTCCCTTTCTCGTATGGTTTCGAAATGATTTTGTCAAATGTATTTCATGATTAAAGTGTTGCTTTCTTAACGCACTAACTGCGTGGGCTGGTGTGTTCAATCTTCTGATTGTGGACTGAGCACCATGGATGTTTACTCCCGAGAATTGGCTGTGTTTCTGATGATGAGGGAAACCGAGACACACAAACAACACAGTGAAAACAACGCTGTGATAAGCAGAAAGAAAAAAACACACAGTTGAGAATGGAAATTGGCTGTTGGAAGACATAATTGTAACGTGATATACTGTTGTAAATAACATAAGAAATGGGCCCATCAGTAAATTTTGCCGCTCCATCATTTTCCAGTTATTGTCAGTCCGTCAATATTTCAATCCAAACCAAAACTATCATCGTCGATCCGTCAATCTCGCTTCTCTAAATTACAGTCCGTCAACAGTATTTTAGAACCGTCATGAAATTTCACCCGTCCTTCATCGTTATTTTAACCATACTCCTGTCTCTGCAAAATCTATCCACAATCTTTTTTGATGTGGTTAGAGCGATCGCAAGCTCTCTCTTTCTCTTTCAGGTTTGTCCTTCTTCTCTTTCTTCTTCTTCCCCTCCTCTTCGTTTAATGGCCGATTAGTGCTTTTTGCTTCTTACCGCCACCTACTGTACAGGAACCGCAAAGAGAGTTGGTTGGCCGAGTTACAAGACAATACATGTTTACTCATATCGCACTTTCACAACCTCTGCAGCCGTAACAAAGTGCTTTCCAGATCATACGAAATAACAATTACACAATAGCACACATAACACAAAGCAGTGACAATTATACAATCCGATCAACTATTCCTGCATGCACTTTGTTGTTGGAAGCAGTTCTCGATGAAAGAGGAGAGATTCAGTCTCCTTTCACCAGTGTATCAGAGACGTCATGGTCACAGCGTGCATGACGCCACACGCGTCGGCTACAAGCTAAGTTTGAAAGTGAACGAGTAGCTGTTGTGTCCATTGGCAAATAGAGAGAATTGTTCAATTCTCCTGGCCCATTTAGATCCGCTTCAATTCCAAGCGCCTCCTCTCAGCTCCAAATACACATCACGCACTGCGCGCCGACACTCCTGTCTCCTCATTCTCACCTCCACCAGCCATCTATCCAGCCACACCAACACAGACTGTCCCACAGCGGCGACATCATCGCTGAACAAAACAGGGCTGTGAAAAATGCTGCCCATTACAGGCACAAAAAACACACCTCGCCCCACAGCCGTTGAGCGGCGACAGTTATAAAGCACCAACATTGAAGTTTTTGAAGATGACTGCCATCTTGGAAAAAAAGCTAAAAACTTGGGAAAAATGTTGACTATCTACTGTCGATCAAAGCTGAGTGTTTCTGGCGACGCGTTTCCATGTATAGTTAATGCAGTCCGCTTGAAGAAACCCCTGTGGGTATTCACCCCCATGTACAAACGCACAAGAAACACGGCGCGTGTTTCCGTCAGCAAAACGGGAGTCTGTCAATGATGGACTGAGAAGGTCAGTCGGTCCTGACGATTCTGGTGACGAACCGAAACCCACTTCATTCGCCACTTAATCTGTCAGTTTTTCAAAGTTTCCTGTCATTCGTCATTCACCAGCAAACCGGGAGTGACCTGGCCTTCCGTCATTACTGACGGAATGCCCACCTCTGGTAAATAACATGAGTCAATTCAGATATAAAGCTTGAAGCACCAAGTAAAATAGGGATTCACATTTTGGATTCATCAAAGTTAATCAAATAATTCAAGCATCATGCATTATGAAAGAAATAACATTTCATACTCATTTTCTGACCACAGCTTCACTGGAAACGCTTGCTGGATAAAATCTTCCATGACAACTTCTCTGAAGACAAGGAGATTGTGGTGCTTGCCACAGATTACATTCAAAAAGTGTCCGACATCATCAAGACAACATCGAAAAGGTAAAAAATAAGTGAGTAGGAAAGAGAGTGGGGAGGTCGTGAGGGGTTGTATTTAGGGGCAATTCCACTAATGATTTCCAAAATTGATTGTATTTGATATATGCATTTTTGGGTTGGTCCTTTTATGAGTGCTTTTTTAAAGGTTGCTTTGTGCAATGTGATTGGATAGAGCAATTGCTTGGTCTTTTCTTTGGACCTGTCATCTAACTTGTTTTTCAGCCTTCTGTGCGTGTACATTTGAGGATGCTAGTGCACACCAGTTCCTGTTGAATTACCTTCCAGTTCTACATCAACTGATTATTATTGATCTACCCACACTGTTCTCACACTTGCACACACAGGCATGCACACACATTGTTCTTTCCCCTTCTTGCTCTTGACAAGCTGCGGGGCTACACCACGTCAAGATGTGTGTTGGAGCCACTGACAGCTCGCCAATAGTCACGGTGCTCTACACAACAACACTCAAGCTGCACGCATGACTGACTGACTGGTGGGTGTATTACTTCCTTGCCATCAATGTGAAAAATGGGTTGGTGTCATTTGTGTCATACACCCACATACATAGATACATATGTCAGCCAGGGACAGTAAACTCCAGCTCCATTAAGGCTTCCGGAGAAAAACACAGTGTACCTCAAGAAGTATGTCTCCCATGGAACCCTATAACATGAAAACCGATCCATTTTGTGGCATTTGCGACACATTATTATGTTCCTACATTTCGACACTCACTCCTTCATTTCGACCCCAGTTTAATCAAACAGGACACAACATCATTCTCACATTCTACAGTTTCAGTAGCGCAACTGAGAGCGCATTCTCAGTTCTTCTACTCTAGTCTGAAGCATACCTTGACACACACACACACACACACACACACACACACACACACACACACACACACACACACACACACACACACACACATACACACTCACCAACCACACCAAAGTGC
>NW_017842059.1:3202139-3205386 GCF_001891065.2 Hippocampus comes
ACACACACACACACACACACACACACACACGCACACACACGCACACACACGCACACACACACACACACACACACACACACGCACTAATCCATTCAGGAAGTCCAAACATGGGCGTAGTGTACGAATGAGACTCTTATATGAGTCTCTTTCGCAAGAGGTCCACTTGACCTCTTGCAAGAAATGGTCGTGCTATCCATCCATTTTCCAAACTGCTTATCCTAATATTTGTATACGGTAACTTATATTGAGACTTAATTATGCTTGAAATGATCTTTGTGCTAAAATATAAGCAACAAATTAACAGCTGATATTATTCCCGTCTCAAATTTCAATTATATGTTCTATTTATATGTAATTTTTTTTCTGACGTACCTACACCATGTAATTTATGATCTCAGATTTTGGATGAGTGTGTTAACGGTTTTCCCATCATTGGCTGCTACAGTGAGGCACTTGCATGCATTTGTACGGCACAGTTATTATGGCAGATACCTTTTTTTTTTTTTTAAATGCGAGATTAGGCCATTGATAGAAATTGCACCTGCACCGTCTGCCCGAAAAGTAGCAACATGTACCACGACTCCACAAGTGCAGGATACTCATTGACTGACCCCAGTCAATGTGATTTTTTTTTCAATTCCTTTTTTATCTTTTTTACTGGATGAAGGACATGATTTGGGAAGGTTTGAGGGATTAGTGCCACAATGTCACTTCACTAGCACAAGCAGAAAAATGAAATGTGTCAGCTGTTAGAGCTACTCATCTACAAAGCTTGGTCATGGAGCCCCCTAATGTATCGTAGCATCTCTGACAAATCTGTCAAGCTGTTCTAATCAGCCAGCAGAAGTCATCCTTTACCAAATGCACTAAACATGTTTGGCCTTTGCATAGAAAGGTGGGAAATTAAACTGCTCATTTGATTTGGCAGCAAATGAGTTTGCCTGTTTTATGTACCAATTATTGGAAAAAGTAATTCCAAACATGTTCTGGATGAACTGCCAGAACCATAACATCCTGGTCCACTAGCCTAATGTCCAGCATAGCATCACTGCAATAATGGATTTTTCGTTTTAGCAGAATTGAGACCCCTCCAAACTCTCCCGATTACCCTCTCAGGCTGAACTATCGTGTTGACATCGGCCTCTTTGGTTTGTGTTTTTACCCTGTAGCATTCTGTTTTCTGCTATGTCAACAGTAGACAGATAATAAATTCTGTTAATAAATTTTATCTCAGACAAGTTTCTTTTCTTTTTTTTAAGTTTGTGCGGAAGTCTTTCACCTTCTTCAGAGTGTCACATGATGGTGTGCGACTTGTCTTTATCAGCTGATGTTCAATGAAGGCGTGACTCAAGAGGAAAAACCACATTACGGACTAGAAAAGGGCCAGAATCATTCACACTGAAAACAACAAGAACCAGCGTAGGATCAGGGAGATTATCGAGATTATTCAGTTTACAGATCTTTGAAATGAACTCCAAAGAAGTGTCATGCTTGTCTTTTGGTCATGCATATGATTTTGTACACCGTGACTGCAGAAGTGTCAAAAGTATTTATCTTAGTTACTCAAGTAGAAATATAGATAAGATAAGATATCCTTTATTTGTCCCACACTGGGGAAATTTACAGCCTACAGCAGCAAGATTGTGGGTAGAAAGAAGAAAGAAGAAAAACATAGCATATTGGGATTTAAAAAGACTTCAGTAGAAGTTGAAGTGTCAACTGCAGCTTTTTACTTAAAATGTAAAACTACTTAAAGTATAAAAGTAAAAGTAAAAAAACAAAGAGAAAAAAAAGGCAAATATTCTCTTTTCGATGTGTTCTATCTGCCCTGATAGTCGAAACACAGTTTTTGGATTAATCTCACGTTTGTGTAATCATGATAATTAATCAGATGAATCCAGCCCACGCCCACATTTTTCACTTGACTTTAAGGACAAAAGCTTGGGCTGCATCACGGGGGGCAGATTGTCCATCACCCCCCCCCAAAAAAAAACATATAGTGTATAGGCCATAATTATTATAATGTTCTAAAAAATGTTATGTTAAAGGCTACATGTTTCAGCTGCACATTGCCAAAAGTATTCGATTTCCCACGTCGTAGTTTACTTCGGCTGGGCTGAGTCAACGAGAGCATCCACTTCCACGATGGAGGGAATTCCTGGGTTTGGGTGATTCAGAACAGGTCATGAAATGCGGTCTCAGCACTCAAGTTCCATTTAAATGGGGTCTTAATAGAAGTAAGTCATGTTTGAGGGGCAGCTCCTTGACTATAATGGAACGGCGGTAAAAGTTGATGAACCCTAGAAATCGCTGTTTTCCGGTGGTGGGTGTGGACCATTTCACCATGGCTTGCGTCTTTGAGGGATCAACTCTCATCTTTCCCTTCTCTATGATGACACCTAAAAACTGAACTGACTCGAAGTGGAACTCACATTTTTTGGCCTTAACATATAGTTTATTTTTAAAAGACATAAAATTATGCGTACACGTTGGTGTTCCTTTAGATCCCGGGAGAAAGTTAAAATAGAGGTCCACGAAAAAACGACATTGAGCAAATCACAAAGTACATCATTAATAAAACTCTGGAATACTGCAGTTGCGTTGGTCAGACCAAACGACAGGACCAAGTTTTGGAAATGCCCCAAGGGCGACTTGAAAGCAGTCTTCCACTCATCCTTATCAAGGGGCAAGCGCTGCGTAAGTCTAATTTTGTGAAAATCGTTGCGGATTGTAGTGATGCAAAGGCTGAATCCAATAAGGGAAGTGAATACCTATTCTTGACAGTGAAGTCATTGAAGCTTGTGTAATCCACACGAGAGCATATAGACTTTGTAGTATCGATCTTTTTGATAAAGAAAAATCCGGTTCCGACTGGTGATTTGTATGGCCTGCTATATCAATTCTAAAAAAAAAAAAAAAAAAAAAAGTCCAAAAACACACTCCAGACCAGCTAAATTCGATGTCACATTCAGTTGTCTAGTAAAAGTTCATGAGTTATTAAAGAGCAATCTAGCATTTTCCCTCCTTCCTGCAGCTCAAGCCATTTGGTTAGGAAAAGTGACCAAAAGGCAAGAATAGGACCTAACACCTTCAATGTGAATGAGCAAGGCACATTCCTCGCCCAGTGTTAAGGAAGCGATTTTTGTTAAAAAATTTTCACCCTCTCTGAACCGTGAAGGAGGTATCAGATTTAACCTGTCTCCTATTTACAATAACTTGTTGACCAGTAAGGGACATAGACATGCTG
>NW_017842059.1:3206035-3207470 GCF_001891065.2 Hippocampus comes
TGTCATGCTTGTCTTTTGGTCATGCATATGATTTTGTACACCGTGACTGCAGAAGTGTCAAAAGTATTTATCTTAGTTACTCAAGTAGAAATATAGATAAGATAAGATATCCTTTATTTGTCCCACACTGGGGAAATTTACAGCCTACAGCAGCAAGATTGTGGGTAGAAAGAAGAAAGAAGAAAAACATAGCATATTGGGATTTAAAAAGACTTCAGTAGAAGTTGAAGTGTCAACTGCAGCTTTTTACTTAAAATGTAAAACTACTTAAGTAAAAAAACAAAGAGAAAAAAAAGGCAAATATTCTCTTTTCGATGTGTTCTATCTGCCCTGATAGTCGCAACACGGTTTTTGGATTAATCTCACGTTCGTGTAATCATGATAATTAATCAGATGAATCCAGCCCACGCCCACATTTTTCACTTGACTTTAAGGACAAAAGCTTGGGCTGCATCACGGGGGGCAGATTGTCCATCACCCCCCCCCAAAAAAAAACATATAGTGTATAGGCCATAATTATTATAATGTTCTAAAAAATGTTATGTTAAAGGCTACATGTTTCAGCTGCACATTGCCAAAAGTATTCGATTTCCCACGTCGTAGTTTACTTCGGCTGGGCTGAGTCAACGAGAGCATCCACTTCCACGATGGAGGGAATTCCTGGGTTTGGGTGATTCAGAACAGGTCATGAAATGCGGTCTCAGCACTCAAGTTCCATTTAAATGGGGTCTTAATAGAAGTAAGTCATGTTTGAGGGGCAGCTCCTTGACTATAATGGAACGGCGGTAAAAGTTGATGAACCCTAGAAATCGCTGTTTTCCGGTGGTGGGTGTGGACCATTCCACCATGGCTTGCGTCTTTGAGGGATCAACTCTCATCTTTCCCTTCTCTATGATGACACCTAAAAACTGAACTGACTCGAAGTGGAACTCACATTTTTTGGCCTTAACATATAGTTTATTTTTAAAAGACATAAAATTATGCGTACACGTTGGTGTTCCTTTAGATCCCGGGAGAAAGTTAAAATAGAGGTCCACGAAAAAACGACATTGAGCAAATCACAAAGTACATCATTAATAAAACTCTGGAATACTGCAGTTGCGTTGGTCAGACCAAACGACAGGACCAAGTTTTGGAAATGCCCCAAGGGCGACTTGAAAGCAGTCTTCCACTCATCCTTATCAAGGGGCAAGCGCTGCGTAAGTCTAATTTTGTGAAAATCGTTGCGGATTGTAGTGATGCAAACGCTGAATCCAATAAGGGAAGTGAATACCTATTCTCGACAGTGAAGTCATTGAAGCTTGTGTAATCCACACGAGAGCATATAGACTTTGTAGTATCGATCTTTTTGATAAAGAAAAATCCGGTTCCGACTGGTGATTTGTATGGCCTGCTATATCAATTCTAAAAAAAAAAAAAAAAAAAAAAACAAAAA
>NW_017842059.1:3207925-3247319 GCF_001891065.2 Hippocampus comes
ACAGAACCCTTTCTACGATGGAACTTTCCTGTACGACTGAGAGCCTCCACAAGCATCGAATTCTAAAAAAAAAAAGAAACCAAAAAGAGTGGGCCTCATCATGCAGTAAGTTTCTCAGAAGTACAGTAAAAGTTCATGAGTTATTAAAGAGCAATCTAGCATTTTCCCTCAATGCTTGCAGCTCAAGCCAATTGGTTAGGAAAAGAGACCAAAAGGCAAGAATAGGACCTAACACCTTCGATGTGAATGAGCAAGGCACATTCCTCGCCCAGTGTTTCTTTTCTCACAACTCTACCCAAACTCAACCCATCTGGTCCTCCCCCACCAATTTTCTTGTCCTCCTTTCCCTCGCTACAGCCCACTCTATGCCGTCTCCAGCCACTGCGGTGACTGCAGCCGATCCCATTAGCCAGATGAGCAAACCTCCAATGGAGGAGAAAGCATAATGACAACACCAGAATTGCTCACACACATTTCTCCCCTCACCATTACTCCTGCTCCGTCTGCTCCTTCTGTTCATCGTCACTCTCAAGGGCGTGAGGGAGTGAGGTTGGCATGCCGATGTGTGCCATTTTTAATGGTTTGCTATTTAACGGCGGGGTGGGAGACTATACTATATAGTCTAATTTATGTTAACTATTTATTTGTGCACGTTGCTCTATCTGTGTCGGCCCCTGCAGCTCAAGATTCTCTGTTGCCCTGCTTTCAAAATACACACACTCTAGTTATAATGTAGTTTACGGTTCACCAAATACCGGATTTCATGGAGCTTTAGCACTGGCACTCGCAAATAAACGTTTAGAGCTCATCCTGAACTGAAAACATGCAGTTGTGATACATAAAGGTACTCTGAGTAAAAGCCTGTCCCAAAGCGTATACTTTGATTCTTTCATTTTTGATTTTGCATTTGCAGAGCGTAGTTGAGTGGTTTTCCGCTTCTTATCTGATCACAATATGTAAATGTTTTTGCACTTTTAGCCTGGAATCCCGTGCTATTGTAGGTTTGGAATATAGGAGGCTCTCAATCCCACCCATTACCCTTCAGGGTCATTACCTTTGTTAATGGGAGGACAGTGTCTTTTCATCTCCCTAACTAGGCTCATTAAAATCCATTCAGCTAATGAGCCCTCATTCCTTCACTAATTCAGGCCTACTGGTTGATCTGTACATTCTGCTGTTACTCCATTACTGCAAATGTACTTGCTGACGCATGTACATGTCATCAGGCAGGAGGGCTCCACCTTTTAGGTGACTGGAAAGAAGGCAAAGTGGGGTGATAAGATGTTTCATGTAAAATGTAGATGAAAAGGCAGACTACAGTTGGCAACAGGGACGTTAATACTGTCCAAGTTAACTAGGTGGGAGGATTCTGTCCAACGTTTGCCGCTTTGTGCATTAAAATAGATGAAATGTTTGCCAAGAATTCATCATGTGGAAGTAATTATTCAGCAATTATTTCTTGTGGCACTTGGAGTCCATTCAGCCTCACTGAGTTCGTGGTCTAAAGAACACAACCATGAAGTCAGTGAAGGTGAGATACACCCATGAAGACCAGTCCTACGGTTGCATGATTCTACTCCAACAAGCCCGGTGTTGAATCACATTCAGACATAATGCAAACATATCTAGCCTTTCAAATACACTTTGCATACATAAACTGTCAGTCTTGGGCTATAAGGCTATAGCTCTAACTGTTTAACTCTTGTGTCTTACTATAGAGAGTAGGTCCACTTGGGGGGGCTGCTTATCTTGTGTAGTTATGAGCAGCAGTTGTGTACTTCCCATCCATTATTTGATCCACTTATCCTCAGGAGGGTCGCGAGCATGTTGGAGCCTATCCCAGCTGACTTCGGGCAGTAGGCTGGGTATACCTTTAACCGGTTGCCAGCCAATCGCAGGGCACACATAGACGAACAACCATCCGCGCTCACACTCACACCTAGGGACAATGTAGAGTGTTCAATGAGCCTGCCAAGTATGTTTTTGGAATGAAGGAGGAAACTGGAGTACCCGGAGAAAACCCACGCAGGCACGAGGCGAAGACGCAAACTTCACACAGGAATAGATGTGTTAACCAGTCAACCACCGTGCAACACTGCTTACTTTCAATGATTAATAAAATGAATTTACTAACACGAGCACAAAAAAACATTGGTTGATGATGCCCATTCTCCACTGGATCTAAGTACATTATTTCAACAATGTGTGTAAATGTACACAATTAGATTGCATCTTAAATTCTGGGTATATTGAATTTGTTTTGCAACGCATAATCTACCAATTCAATCCTCCTTTACCTTTTGCCATCAATTGCATTCAGTGCAGTGCTTTGTTGGCAGGACCTTCAGGGTACTGTTGACAACCTCTTCCGATTCCACATCTGTCATACAAATGGAAAATAAAATCGTTGCGGAAACAACATGCCTTGAGCCTCAGATGGATCCTCACAATGGGTGTGGGGCGTCTGTCCCCCACAGCACATTAAAAGAGTGCACCCAGCAGAGTAGGGCACAAGAGCAGACCAGCGTTCTGTCATCCGAGGGAGAAGATTTAACTATAATGCATAAATAAATTATCCCCTTTTTCTTTTAGTGACTCTTATTACCACATTGGACTAGACTGAACCAGACAACTTTCCATTTGTTTTCATTCATTCATTGTCTTGTTCTCTCGTTTCTTGCTAATTCCACGATTGAGACTTTGAGAGCTCACAGTTAGGTCCGGTGACACAGTGGTCGACTGGTTAGCGCGTTGTCCTCACAGTGCAGGTTCGATTCTGGCTCCGGCCTTCCTGTGTGGAGTTTGCATGTTCTCCCCGTGCCTTCGTGGGTTTTCTCCGGGTACTGTGGTTTCCTCCCACATTCCAAAAACATGCATGGTGTCAGGTGTCCGGAATGCTCCGAACAGAATTAGGTTCCACAAACGCAGGCACGGACAAGAAATTGGACAAAAATAAATAAATAAAATATTATATATATATATCTATATATATATATAGATATACACACACACACACACACGCACACAAAAGAACGCAAGACCGACAAAGTACAACGAAGGACGCTGGTAACAAATAACCAGAAGAAAATGAAAGCAAACCCAAAGACGCCTGCAAAAGCCAAGGAAGGGGAAATTGCTTGTCAAACTCAAAAGACAAAGAAATCCAATACGCGAGAATGCAAATCGAAATATAACAAGAACTACATAATTGAAAAGATATTTGGAAAAATGGTAATGAGAAACTAAGAGGGGGAAAAATGTCAAGAACGTCTAGTAAATTAAGCAAGTGGAGGCAGAGTCGTGAGCAAGACTAATAATCCAAGCCAGTTGTCTGTGAAGCAGAGTATAGATTGGCAGCTGGTAACGAGGGCATGATTAGCCTCAGGTGCGGCTCAAGAGGGAACGCCCACTCTCTAGCTGGAGATTGAAAAAACAAAGCAGATCATGACACATGGCAGGTTAAATGGATGGATGGAAGTTAGGTCCAGATGGCCTCCATGGCATTGTTGTCAGGTGGTACTGAATGTAATCAACTACAGTATTTTTCTCGTGGCCTATCCTTAGGCTAAGGTACACTCAGTAACCAACACTGGTACCAACATTAGGTACCATATTTTCCGCACTTTAAGGCCACCTAAACACACTCAATTTTCTCAAAAGCCGACAGTGTGCCTTATAATCCAATGTGCCTTATATGTAGATCAATATTCTGATTTCTTCAATGTAGTATTTTAAATGTTCTGGAAAGCACTTTGTTCCAGCTGCAGCGGTTGTGAAAGCTCTACGTAAATAAAGCTGTATTGTGTTGTACTGTATTGTATTCCCTTTAGCGTAGCTTCATCTAGTGGATGCATAACGCAATCGCAGCCATGACTGTAGCTTCTATTCTATGCGCCTTATAATGCGGTGCACCCAATATATGAAAACAGTTTTAAAATAGAGCAGTCATTGAAGGTGCATTGTTCGGGTTTGTATGTAACCCCAAACGCACGACAACAGACAAGGATGCCATTAGCCAAACCTTGGCGTAGTTTATTGGCCTTGCAAAGTCAACTCAGGAGAATTCAAACTGAAAACTTATTTCGCATTCAAGCGAAAGCACAAAGAGTCCACGGTGAGAAAAGAACAATGGCATTATAATAAAGAAACAAAGCAAAATGGAATTATATGAAAAAAAGACAAAATATGTCCTTTTCAAAAATAAAAACACTTTTTTGTTTCTTTACTTTATTTGCCTTTTATTTAACCTACACATGTGTCAGATCGTTTTGCCTGACCCTGTATAAACTTGTGAGAGAACTCATGTTCTCGTACGTTCTGGAATATAGTATTGCTTTTAAGAATAAATAAGAGGAAGCGCCTTCCAGAGGCATGGATGGAATTTCAAAAGCTCTCACGATTGTGGCCACAGAGACACCTTTTCATTTATTTGTATGCTTTCTCCAAAAACAGCCTCCTTTGTGTGTTTCCTGTATCTTCCACCTTAGGGTTCTCCATAACTACATGCTGTGGCGCATTGTGGCAGCGCTCAGTGAACATCTGTCAACCGCCTTCCGAAGCACCATCCATGAGTTTTCCCGAGAGATTGATGGCACCGAGCAGCAGCTGGAGCTGGGCAGACTGTGCCTCACCCAGGCCAACAAACACTTTGGCATGGCCTTGGGAGCACTCTTTGTCCAGCAGCATTTCTCCTCACAGAGCAAGGCAAAGGTAAGAATGCAAGCCGGGGAGCGACTGAATGGAACAATGAATGCATACATGGTGTTGCGTGTCGCTTGTTACGTCAGCAATGCACAAAATGTGAGCTACTTTCCACTGATTGCTTGGATTGAGCGCTTTTGGCTTTGAGAGGAAACTGGACAGTGTCAAACCATAAGCCTTCCAAGGCAATAGGAGGAAATTTAAAAGCGGACCTTGGCCTCAGGTGTCTTATTAAGGTTTATTGCTGAAAACACATTTGTTCACATCCTAATTCGAACATTGAGTCAGGTAAGGAATTAATGCAAATTTCTATTGAATGCATTTTTTTGTTACATATCAGCATAGGTTTCAAAAACAACCCGATGATTTTTGATGGTTTGCTGAGCTCCAATCTAAAAATTCTATCATGGGCCCATCATCATGCTCTCTAAACCAGTTCACACTAATCCCACACCTCTGGCCCTGTGTCACCTATGGTCCGTTTTTCTCCAATTTTGATCCCTCCACATTGCTATCCTTATCTCAGTCTCTCGGCCATTCTAGAACATGAGGGTATAGTTCCCAATGTTTTTTGTATAACCTCTGCAACAACAGTCTCGGACCTAGCCTGTGAACACAACGCTTATGTTGAGATACGATTTGCAAACTTGTTAAAAACATATATATCACTTCTTAACCACACATAACATTGTTTTCACATTTCACATGGTAAATCCTAGTTAAAAGAATTGGGTATTCAGTCTATACATATTGACTACATGTAGTACTCTGTTTTTACTCTGAAATGAATTGAACATGATGAAATTATGACCTATTTAAACCCACGTAGTTGTCAATACTTTCTGGGAGAAATCTGGGCTCGACTGCCTCATCGTAAGTCAGGTGGATTTCAAGTTAGTCCAGAAACATGATCCTGTGCCGTATATTGTACATGTTGTGTTTATTCATCACCGTTTTCTCTATTTTCTTTTTTACCGGTAGTTTTCGATGTGGATAAGCACAGACTTGGTCATATTTTTATGATTTTTAGGGACTCTTGACTGGTGCTTCAATGCTACAAGTAACTGATTATTACTTTTTATACTTCTACCACTGTCTTTGATCCTGCCTGGAGGAAATCAAAGCCTGGATGGCACTAAATTTCTTGAATTTCAATGAAAAGAAGACAGAAGTGATAGTGTTTGGTCCCAATGGCCCTTGTACATACCATCCTGTAGACTTGGGCCCCCTGACTCCTTATCTTAAGTCACCAGTCTCAAACTTGGGTCTTAACCTCGACAGTGATTTTAAATTGGACCGGCAAATTGGTGCCGTTGTCAAATCCAAGTCCTTTCATCTTAGGCGAGCTAGCTAAAGAAAGCCTTTCCTTTCTCAAGAGCACTTTGAAACAGTAATTCATGCCTTCACATCCCGGCTGGATTACTGTAATGCACTTTACTTTGGAGTCAGCCAATCCTCCATTAAGCGTCTCCAGTTGGTCCAGAATGCTGCCGCTCGCCTCTTGACTGGTACTTGTAAGAGGGAGCACATAACACCTACTCTGGCATCCCTTCACTGGCTCCCTATACATTTTAGAGTTCTTTTTAAGATCCTATTATTTGTTTTCAAATCTTTAAAGGGCCTTGCTCCACCTTACCTCTCTGAGCTCCTCCACCCCTACACACCTGCCCAGTGCCGCAGGTCTATGGACCAGACACTATTAGAGGAACCAAGAACTAAGCGGAGGCTCAGAGGGGATCAAGCCTTTTCCATTTCTGGTCCCTCTCTTTGGAATGACCTCCCACTGAACGTTCGGCAAGCCCGAATCGCTGCCCATCTTAAAACATGTCTCAAAACTCATTTGTATTCTTTGGCTTTTGACTCAGCATGACTCAGACTTGATCTTAGTTTTACTGTTTTGTGCTTTTTACTGTATTCCTTATTAATTTGTTTTATTGTTCATAGTTGTATATATGATATTTGCTCCATGTACAGCACTTTGTATACAGTGGTGGTTGGTTTAAAGTGCTCTCGAAATAGTTTGAGTTGAGTGTTTCTGTATAGTGCAGTTTCATTAACACATCACCCCTTATGCTTTATTCGGATGACAACAGGTTAAAAGAGTCTCTGAAATGCAGTGCTTCATATGAGGGACAGAAAGATGGCTTCATTTAAGGTCAAATTCCCACATAGTCTATGAAAGCTGCTGGTTGTGATGTGCAGCCTTGACAGGTGACACTTACTACAGCAGATGGAGAAATTGTAAAGTCTCGGAAGGTCTCATAGATAAACAAGAGGCGGCTTTCAAGATGAGTGTTTCATCATCCCGTTTACCCAACGTGGAGGGATACACGGTGTGATTCAACAGCAGACAGTTTTCCACAACACGAGTAATAATTATTCCCAATAAAATGACCTGTGACAAGCAAAGAAGTGCAAAGACAAGACACATTGTTTTCATTCTTTTTTTTTCTCCAAGGGGTGCAAGAGCCCATAAAATCTTTGCACAAAACTGAATAAAAATGTTGTGAAAATGTTCTCATTATGTTGTGATTTGGGTCATTGACTTTTGTTGCACTGAGTGTGTGAAGGAGAAGTCCCTGCCTTTTCAATTGGTGTGTGGGATCGCGATACTTCTTAATTTTGTCAAAGCACAAGTTGCTGATTGCGGAACCTCAAAATGTCGTTAGATATAAACTCAAATACAAACCCAATTCCAGTGAAGTTGGGCCCTTGTCCATCCATCCAACCATTTTCTGATCTGCTTATCCCCACATTTCAAATCATTTCTGGAAATTGTGGACGTCAAAGAAAAAAAAAAGGATCATCCGGACTCCAAAGTTCAAAAGCCAGCACCTGTGATGGTTTGGGGTTGTGTGAGTGCCAATGGCATGGGTAACTACATCAGTGAAGGCACTATGCATTCTGAAAGGTACAAACAGGTTTTGGAGAAACATATGGCTGCCATTCAAGCGACATCTTTATTATGGATGCCCCTGCTTATTTCAGCCAAACCACATTTTTGCACGTGTTATAACAGCAGGGACGAGACTGGCCTGCCTCCAGTCCAGACCTGTCTCCCATTGAAAATGTGTGGCACACTATGAAGCGTAAAATCCAACAAGGGAGACCCTGGACTGTTGAACAGCTCAAGTTGTACATCAAGCAAGAATGGGAAAGAATTGCACAAAACTTCAACCATTTGTGCCCTCGGTTTGTTTATTGAATTTGTTCAAAGAAAAGATGATGTGACACAGTGGTGAACACAATTGTGTCCCATCTTTTTTAGAATGTGTTGCAGCCATAAAATTCTCAGTTAATTATTATTTGCTAAAAAGCAATACATTTGATCAGTTTGAACATTAAATATCCTGTCTTTGTCGTGTATTCAATGAAATGTAGGCTGTACATGATTTGCAAATCATTGTATTCTGTTTTGATTGATGTTGAACACAAAACACAATTTTGTTTCCCCTTTTGTCTCAGTGGAGGCCTCCTTTCTACTGAGTCACATCCTCGCTCTTGTTGATCGTGCCTATTGCATCCGTTTATACAGAATATCCCAAAATTAATAAGGATGGTCAACAGTAGTTCCATGTCAAAGAAACACACAGTAACTGTTCCGACATCTGCTAAATGCATTATGTTCCTGTGCTAAGCCTATTCCTGTGCAGGAAAGAATCTGAGTGCAAAAAAAATTTTTCAGGGAGCCTAAAATGTAATGTGATCACCCTCCAGGTGCAGGAGTTGGTGGAGGATATAAAGCATTCCCTGGACCTGCGGCTGCAGGAGCTCGACTGGATGGATGAAGCCACCAAGGACGCAGCCAGAGCAAAGGTTTCAAACTTGATTTCTCCATCTCACGCATGCAAGCTCCTGTCAGAGCCGGTGTAGGATTTGGATTTGTTTAGTTTTCTCCTTCTCTTCCTTCGGCGGGTTTGACTGATTGCTGGGGTAGATGAAACACAGTGATAGAATACATCAAGGACTTGACTTTGAGAATACGGATCTCTCTGCGGTGCTGATTTAGGGTCTGCACAGCAAGATATCCCTTCTAATACATTTACAATGTGAAGTTATAATCCTTTTATAGGGTCTTTCCGAATATAAAGAGCTTCCCTGTAATCCTATTTTACTTGCTTTGCTTGATTAGTTGACGCGTGTGCCCGACTCCTGATGCAAATATCTATTGAATATAAGTTGGGGACAAATGTATGGAGAATGGATTTGTTTTTCCTCCTCACTTTCCACTTTTCCTTCGTCCCTCATAATCCTCTCCAACTGCTCTTTCTCAGCTGAAGTACATGATGGTCATGACAGGATACCCAGACTTCCTGGTCAAACCTGAGCTCATAGATCGTGAATATGGGGTGAGTCATAAACTCTCACTTTTTCTGCTTTGCTTTCTACTTGAAAAGGGATTTTCCACCAGGAATTCCCATCCCGGGAGCCTGTTTAAATAAAGTGTAGAGAGAGCATTATAGGTCAAGCTGAGGCATAGAAGCTTTAGAAGTTGTATCGTGAAGTTAACATTGCTGTATTTCTGTGCAAAAAATAAAAATATGCACTCTGTAACTGTTGTTGATGAGATTTTTGCCTAAAATCGATTGTCCAATTAGACTGCAGGTTGATTGATTGTTCAAAATTATCCTTTTATATTAAACAACAAATCCTGACTATTACCAGATGTACAAAAAATGTTTGGGGATTCACTGCCCCATGCTCCACACCATTACTTTATGAGTTATCGGGCCCTATTTTTGTGTCCACTGCAAGTCTCATGCAAAATTGCAGTCCAACTGCTCGTATGGATGGAGTTTTCTTTCTTTTGGCATTTTTGTACATGTTAGAAATGTGTGTTTGCGCTGTTGTGGGAGTGAACACAGCAGACCTGATTCCTGGCCAATCAAAGCATCTCATCTCATTCCCTTCAGTGTAGGTGAGGCGCACGGGCTGCAAGGCAGAAGCATAACAGACTCACATGCTGCAGTCCATGCAGTCCAGAAATTGGCATGCACAGAGTGCGTTTATAAGGAACTGCAAGAAAAGATCTCCACTTGCGGATGATGTAAAGTTGGCCGCTGTAAAGCGGACACTTTGAGATCGGCTTCCACCGATGATCGTGTGTGTGTGTGTGTGTGTGTGTGTGTGTGTGTGTGTGTGTGTGGGTGGCACATGAGTTGTGCCTTGGCCAGGGGGCTGCTTTGAATAATACATCAATGCATTTTATTATTATTTCTTACCACCATCTTCTAAAGGTGGCAAACAGCCAAAATGATGCACATGTTTTAATTCGGAGTGCATTGCTTTCAATATGTTAGCATGCTATTTTTTAGCATTTTGAGAATTTTGTTGGTACCAAAGTTCAAATGGTTGTACAGCCCAACTTGCAATAACTTGCCAACCAAATGCCAACTCACAGATGCAATGGATAGAAGGCCCATTATAGATCTCTGTTGGACTTTTTGTATTTTGCTGCACTATTACTTGTTTTCCCTCTCGGCATCAGCGAAAGTGTACATTGGCCTTTAGGTTGAAAAGCATTTTTTCAAATCACTCCACTGGAAAGGTTGTGCCTGTTATAAGTGGTTTTCAGAAATATCCATTCATTATCTGAAATAGAAGTGCATGAGTGGTAAATGGCCTCACCGATGTAGCACTTCTTTACCTTTAGGCCTTCAAAGTGTCTTGCAATTTAACCACAATCACCAAAGTATTGATGGAATATTTTGTCATGGAACAAAAGTTAACAGCTCATTCACATCGTGATGTGAGGGTGGGCGTTATTGTGGTATCTTGCTTCTGGACATTTCAGCAACGTCGTGGGGAAGAACCAGCTCTTTATCAACTGTCACACAAACATAGCCAATAGAGTCAGTCATAAATAACTACTTGATTAATTACTAAATAATCGAGACAAAAACAGGTATATTTTAATGAGACATTGCAAAGTGTACCTAATTGATGGTGAGGGACAAAAAAGCGCCTTTATCCACAAATCACTTTCTTAAAAATATATCCTTCCATCTTCTATTCTGCTTTTACTCATTAGGATGATGTGGGAGCTGGAGCCTATCCCAGCTGACTTGGGGCAAAAGGGAGGTTACACTCTGGACTGATGGCAGGGCACAGTCACAGGGCACATAAAGACAAGTGGGACATTTCGAGTCTTCAATTCAATTAACGTTCAGTTTTTATGTGGGCACAAGCATGGGGAATCCATGCAAACTCTACAGCTCAGCCAAGGTTGAAAACCTGAACTTTTGAACTGGCGGCAGACATGCTAAACACTTAAAACCATGCTCCTGTGACTTCAATTGAACAATGTTGCATACTTAATATTAAGGAGATTTGGGTTTCTATCATAACGAACTGCAAGGCACGGTATACTAACCAATTAGTGTCATCATATCTTACCGTTTTTGCAGTTTGATGTGGATGAGAAAACCTACTTCAAGAACATCCTCAACACCATCAAATTCAACATTAAGATGTCGGTCAAGAAGATTCACGAAGAAGTTGACAAGACAGTGTGAGTTTCCCCTCTCAGCAATTGTTTCTCTGATGTTCTTTTTAGTTTGACACATTTGCGGTTGTGCCTTTGTGATAAAACAAACAGATTTAAAGTCAACACACACACACACACACACACACACACACACACGCACACACACACACACACACGTATACTAACCAATTAGTGTCATCATATCTTACCGTTTTTGCAGTTTGATGTGGATGAGAAAACCTACTTCAAGAACATCCTCAACACCATCAAATTCAACATTAAGATGTCGGTCAAGAAGATTCACGAAGAAGTTGACAAGACAGTGTGAGTTTCCCCTCTCAGCAATTGTTTCTCTGATGTTCTTTTTAGTTTGACACATTTGCGGTTGTGCCTTTGTGATAAAACAAACAGATTTAAAGTCAACACACACACACACACACACACACACACACACACACATACAGCTGGAGAATATCCATTGAGTTACTTATCTACAGCAGCCAGACAGTAGGGACGTTCTGTGAAACATGAAGCTCATTTTTGTGAAATACAGCAGAGCCTGATACTCCTGGACTGAGTGATTCTTTGCACTGACACACATTATTATTCCAGGATGCCCGGAACAACTGCTCCATTAGCCCACGCTCGATACCCTAAAGAGTTGAATCACGCACTCCTCCTTTATCACCAAAAAGTACATCTTTCATTGCTTGCTCTCTCTGTCTTGTCAGTGAGAAATAAATAAACGCTCCTCGTTCTTTTCTTTCGGTCCTCTTCAATGCTACAAAGCCCACGCAGAGCCATCAGTCTTTCCCTCCTGGAACAAGGGCATCGCTCACTTTCAGAGTTAGTCATTTGGGGAATTTGGTGGCAATCGATTGGTCTGGCTTCAAGTGGATTAGCATAGAGGAACTGTCCTTGTTTTCAAGTGCAGGGAGCGGTGGCTGTGGGATCACGGGCACTGAATGCTTCTCACCACGGGGTTTTTCAGAGATGAGAGAGAGAGAATGTTTTGCAATTATAGTTAGTACTTTTGTAGATGTGTGTGTTTCTCTCCTTGCCTGTGTGTGTCAGGGTTATTTGATTGATATCTCCACAGGTGGATTCTCCCTCCACAGGCGCTAAATGCCTACTACCTTCCTAACAAGAACCAAATAGGTGAGTGATTCTTCAAATGCTATGAACAGAAAGATTGGTTATTGCATTTGTAGGGCCTGAAAATTGGGGACTGTCTCCACTCTTCGGGCAAGAGTCAACAAGATTTTGGATTATGTCTGTAGGAATTGTTACGCAATAAAGTTAATGGCTGTTGGCTGGGTGTGGGTAGCACATCCGTGTCCCAATTCAAATCCGGACTCCAAAGTTTGCATGTAGATGCTTCTGTGGATTTCCCGTGGTTATTCCGGCTTCTGCCCAAACTCCCCAAAATTCAGAAAACATTTACGTGAGGTTCGAAATTGTTCTTTGGTGAGTTGTGAGGACTGAGGAAATGATAAAGAACACGAATTGTAAATGTTAAATACACTGCGTAAGCAGTCACCTTCAACTGAAAATATAGACATGACTTTTTTTCAACAAATGACATTAAAGGAAAGTATGTAAGAATGTTCATGACAAATGCACATTATGGCATCAAGAAAAGTGCTTCTCCATTAGTCTCACCAGCCACAGATGACGCTGTTCAAAGCGCAGCACCACAAACTCTGAAGGGCTCAGTTAGCATAGTCATTTCTGATCAAAGGTACAATAGAATGTTCGTTGAAAATTTTGAAATCATACTGACAATTTGTTCCACTAATGGTGATGGGGACAGTTTGATGCTGGAACAAATAATAATTTTCACCTTCACCTGTGGGGGACAAACTGTTTGATTTAATTGGAGGTGACTCAACTCAACTCAACTCAACTCAACTCAACTGTATTTATAGAGCACTTTCAAACAGCCATCGCTGCATACAAAGTGCTGTACATGGAGCAAATTAACATATACAACAAACAGTAAAGCAAATCGGTAATAAAAACAGTAGAAAGCACCGAACAGCAAAACCAAGAACAATCTAAGTCATGCTGAGTCAAATGCCAAGGAATACAAGTGAGTTTTGAGGCGGGTTTTGAAGATGGGCAGCGAGGAGGCTTGCCGAATGTTCAGTGGGAGGTCATTCCAGAGAGAGGGACCATCAACAGCAAAGGCTCGATCCCCTCTGAGCCTCAGTTTAGTTCTTGGTACTTATAATAATGTCTGGTCCGCAGACCTGAGGCGCCGGGCAGGTGTGTAGGGGCGGATGAGCTCAGAGAGGTAAGGTGGCGCAAGGTTATTTAGAGATTTGAAAACAAATAAGAGGATCTTGAAAAGAACTCTAAAATGTATGGGGAGCCAGTGAAGGGATGCCAGAGTAGGAGTTATGTGCTCCCTCTTACGAGTACCGGTCAAGAGGCGAGCAGCGGCATTCTGGACCAGCTGGAGACGCTTAATGGAAGACTGGCTGACTCCAAAGTAAAGGGCATTGCCTTTATTTTATTTTATTTTATTTATTTTAATTGACCTATCAAGGGCCATTATATCTTATACATACTTATCTCACAATATTAAACCTTCCTCTTCAACTCCTAAAGCCACAGTACACACGTCAATTTTTTTTTCCATCTTAACCAATTTTTAAAACGAGAGCGATTCAGGATGAGGAAAAAGCCAACATGTGTGTACTTATGACAAACACAGCACACTACACACTAAATGTTGTTTGTCATAATACCAAAACTGACCAGTGAGGGGTAGCATGGAGCTACAGGACATCCAGACTGACACAAAATTCAAAGAAGAATCTACAAGTCAAAGACAGAGAAGAAACGTACTCCGTTTATCAGTTATTTATGTGGCATTAGCTGCTGGTCTTTTTGACCTTTTTTTTCTGAGTTTGGTCATGTGATGTTCGCACGCTGGGTCGTGATTGGTTGTTATCGCAGTCCTTAGGCACTGTGATGTCATTTTCAGTTCACAGCAAGTGGCAAAATGGCTGCCCCCTGAGATGGATAAAAACGGGTGGATTTTACGGCTTGAGTCCACAAATACAATATTAATCAGAATGCCGTGTTTAGACGGGTGATCCTACATAGAACATATTGAAAAGAACCTTTTTAACTTGACCTCCCCTTTAACAGACCTCACACCATTGGATAATTGGTCAGGATAATCTTTTACACACATCCAAGAATTGGGCCTTTGCTGACTTTGGTCAAAAAAAGGAAGAAATTCTCAAATTGTTGGCATGTTGTGTACCTCACTTTAAAGACCAACAAACAGTAAAACCTTTTCAATTAGAAAAGTAGCCTCGCTCTGTCACCCTTTCCTTACTCTTGTCGCTCACTGAGCAGCTGCACCTTCTTTGCTGCCTGCTAGCCTACCTTCCTAGTGGTTTAATTCCTTCACTGAAAAGACATCAATAGTTTTCTCCTAAGCTGATGTAGAGAGCGGGGGTGGGGGGGACTCACACACACACACACACACACACACACACACACACACACACTTCTCTCATTTTGGAAGCAGCCACTTGAGCCAATTTAATTTCATACTTTTTTTTTTTTTTTAATTAGTAGCAATTACCGACACTGCTGTTGCTTCTCTACTTTTTGTCACAATAAAAACATTTACAATTTCCAAAAGCTGGTGATGGACTGCATTGAAGTTAGCACGTCAGCCTCACAGTTTTGAGGTTTGGGGTTTGACATTTGGTCTTCCTATGTGCAATTTTCATGTTCACCTTGGGCTTTCCGGGGTTTTCTCATGGTAATTCACGTTTAAAATAGATGCATGGTACCTTGTCGTGATGAGCAGTAGTTATAACGAACCCTAGTATAAACGAAAGAGAAAAATAAACTAGATACAAGACAAGATTGCGTTTGTAAAAAGGAAATCGCCACCAAACTTAGTGGAAAACGGGACTTTTGCAGCGTGTTCATTGCAGAGAAGTCACTATTGTAGCTTATTGTATGCTAAAAAATTCCCATTCTTTGACGATGCCATTGGTGCATTGAGGGGGAAAAAGCATCTACTGGTGCTAAAAACTGCAAAACTGCTTCTCAAAGAAAAAAATATATATTTCAAGCCTTCATAAAACATGGTTGCGGTGCATGACATTCTCTTCCCAAATTATCTTGAGTTTTAAAAACAGTGTTCAGTAAATTGGGCATAGACTTTTATTCACTTCTTTCAACATATTATTCCGCCCCAAGATGTATTCTTCAAAGTTAAAAAGGAACAAACTTCCTGTTTTGAACTACTTTAATTGAGATTTGTCTCATATTAATATTATACATTCTAATTTCAATAACCATGCAAATAATTCAACAGCTGATAAAAAAAGTACTTTGAAGGCATTTGAGTTTGGAATATGAGTATTAGGGACATATTTCAGGAATAGCTGTCTCTCTCTCTCTCTCTCTCTCTCTCTCTCTCTCTCGCTCTCGCTCTCGCTCTCTCTCCTATTTTGCCGGTCCATTCTCCGTCTGCGACCTGGGTACCCTTCCGTCATTTTCCCTCCGTCCTTATTCATACAATAATCGTGCTCCGTCCCCATCCGTCCTCTATCTTTTAAAGCGCTTCTATCCCAGTCTCCCCCCCCCCGATTAATACAGAATTGTTGCTTTTGATTGTATGATGTTATCTTAGCTCAGTTTTATGGCTAATATTAAAGCCACATACAATAGGGCATGTGGGCTGATATATCGCTTTGACCCGGTTCAACAATTGTCTGCTACAGAAAAATCCTCTCATTCACACAAGTAAATCACTCTCATAATACAACTAAAACTTCTCTCTGCAATTTCCATCCAGACAATTAAAGGGCAGTCCTATGTGCAACAAATGTATGCTTAAAACTCTTAGTTTGCATGTAAAGATGTGGACATAATGTACACAGAAACATACGTATACACTGCAGGTGACTTGGCACATGCCTCTTTGCCCTTTGTTGCCCAAACGTCCTTCCCCTCCTTGTCATTTTCTTTTTACATGTGCTTGTGTGTGAAGCTTGTCTCAAACCGTAGGGTAAAATGAAGCCAACTTTTTTTTTTTTTTTTTGTGCAGCATTTTTCATGCATTAAAAATGCAACACAATGTGCTGTACCGAAATAAAAAAAATCAGTCAAAAGGAAAAAAACAACAAATACACAGAGCCCCACACCTCCCATCCTCACATGTAAACACATATGCACCAATACGAACACCCCCACTCCCATGTACACATAACACATATGAAGTGACAGTGTACAGTATAATAATGTCAAGGCACTGAGGATCTAGGTGAGGAAATCCGTGGAAGCAATCCACACCAAGAGGTGTCCCAGTCCACAACCAAACCGCAGAGGATTCCCCCAGAGACCACCCCAAAAACTATTTGCGGAACCCTCGCAGTGCCCCAGATGCAGGCAGTCTGTAGGATGACATCCCTGCGGGCGGACCAAACACACCTCTCAGCACGGTGGCTCCCATGAGGCAACACCGGAGACAATAAAATCAGATAAAAATGTATTAAACTGATATATTATTTAAATGTAAATTCATAAAAAAAAAATAACAATAATTTTCAGGACAAACAAAATAGGTTAGTGATATGCCTCCTCTTAAAAATACCAACGGTCTCTGTGGCAGGGCCGCCAAACACGAATTACACACTGTCCGTAGGGCCCGATCATCCGTGGGGGTGCCCCAATTTGGGGATGCGCGCTTTACACATCATGCGTGAACGTGTCGACAAGCACTTTACATCATCCAACCTGCCCTCTGCACTCCATCAACAAAATATTTTCGTTGCATGATAAATGGCCGTTCACCCCCGACTTCAAGCAGCCTTTGCACATTTTTGTCCATATGTCCATCAAAAACCACCCATCCCACCTCAGCTGATATTTGTGGGGCATGAAAAATGGCAGTTGGGGGGGCCTCCAAATGAAATTTTGCTCTGAGCCCCAATTTGGTCTTGGCTGGCTCGGCTGTGTGGTTAGATGCCCTCTAAAAGGCTGTTCCAGAGGTGCAAGCCGTAATGGCTGAATGCAGCCTCTCTGTAAGTTTTTGTTCTAGCTCTGGGAACCATTAAAAGGCATGTGCCAGAGCACCTCCGGAACTGCGAGGGTTGATATAATGAACGCATATCAGATAAATATGATGAACCAAGACCGTTAAGACATTGAAAAAAAACAATTAGTAAAAGAATCTTAAAATCAATCCTGAAACACAAGGGTAGTCATGTGATGATCTTAAAACTGATGTTATATCCTCCCCACCCTCTGGTCTTTGTGAGCATACAGGCTGCCGAGTTCTGGAGTACCATATTTTCCGCACTATCAGACGCACCTAAAAGCATTCCATTTTCTCAAAAGCCAACAGCGGGCCTTATAATCCGATGTGCCTTATATATTGATCAATATTCTGATTTCTTGGATGTAGTATTTTAAATATTCTGTTAAGCTCTTTGTCACAGCTGCAGCGTTTGTATGAATTGAATACAACTTTATTGTCAAATGTGCTGTACGTATGTGTAACATTGTGAAAGCTCTATATAAATAAAGCTGTATTGTATTGTATTCTCCTTAGTGTAACTCCATCCAGGAGATGCATAACACAACCACAGCCACTATTGCAGCTTCTATTCTGTGCTCCTTATAATGCGGTGCGCCCCATATATGAAAACAGTTTTAAAATAGTCCATTCATTGAAGGTGTGCCTTATACTCCAAAGCGCCTTATACTGCGGAAAATACGGTAATTGTAGGTTTGAGATGCTCTTTTTTTTTGTTGTTGTTGTTGTTTATTGTGGGGGAAGATCAGAGAGCTGGCGATTGCAATGCATGCAGTGGTCGGCACCTCTGTGTTACCTTGAGAGAGGAACGGGCTATAGTCTGAAGATGGTAAACACCTATTTTGGTTTCTTTCCTGATGTGCGAAATAAAATTAAGCTCAGTGTCAAAAGTGACACCCAGGTTCTTTGCACAATGTTGAATTAAGGTCAAAGCTTTTCTCTCTTGCCTACGGGACATCACTAAAACTTCTGTGTTATCCTACATGAGCTGATGGAAATTCACTGCCATCCGCGACTTCATTTACCTCACATACTTTTTTTAATAGTGTTTCAATAGCGGTGCGCTCGCTCCCTTTCTAGACTTACTATACAGGAGAACTTGTTTAGAGAGTGCTTTAATCATGTTGTGTCTGTATTGTTTTTCAGTTTTCCCTGCAGGCATCCTTCAACCCACTTTGTACAATCCCGAATTCCCACAGTAAGTGTCTGTCCTCCTGTGTGTCCTACATCCCACAGGTATGACACGATCACCAGTGCCTCAAAAACAAAGGTCGTGAAGTCTCCATTATTCTGGCAAACCTCTCCTTCCCAAAAAGGCCCAGCTCCCCTGATTTGATCCATTTAACGAGCCACAAAGAGCTCAATTAGCGAACCAGGTCTCTCCGAATGGAACGGGTTTCATTGCTTGTTCGCCTCCCTGAATTTAAGTGAAGTAATTGGACAGAAATTGACAGATGAGAGGACTCCTCTTTGTCAGTGTCTCCTCTCTCTTTGCTCATCTTTCAGCTGAACACCTGTATATGAGAAGTGCAGTATGAAGCAGGCCAAAATAATTTTACTTCGAACTTAAACTTGCACATACATTTCAGACCACACGTTATTTACATCCAACCCACTCCCTTCGAGATATGAGAGACGCTTTTTAGTTTTAATTAATATCACAATGTCGAAATTGTTGTCAATCAATGTCGAGTATCCCGTTTTCGATCAGCCCATTTAATACCTACTGTACATTAAAAATGTCTATGCTTAATAATCTCTCAATAATAGCAGAACAACAACACAAATATAACACAAAAATCTCTCATCATTGCTTTTTGAGGTTTCAATCAAAATTGAGGTTTAATATCACTTTAACCCTTTCAGGACATTGGTTACTACAGGTTATCATTATTAGTGCAGGAAAAGGTCAAGGGCATTTTTTAACTAATGTGGGGGATTTAACTAATTTGGGGGATTTATACAGGTTTACTTGATACAGCAAGATCAATGGGTCAAACTAATGTCTACGAGAGAAGTAAATAGTGCAATCTGTCTGTTCAAACGTATCATGCAGCATACTAATAAAATTAGATTCGCTTTAACATATTGAAACTTGACATTTTTTTCAAGTTCTGTCGAATGGTCCTGTGCTTGTTTCTATGCTGCCGTCGGGTTCCCTTCATGTAATGCAAGTACAGAAGAAAAATCCATTTGGAACTTGATGGAGCAATAAAGCATTACAAAGGAAAGCAACGGAGCAGAGACTGCAGCTAAAATGACATTAATTTCTTAAATTAGAACAATGAATTGCCTGTCAGACAGGAGTCATCCTCATCAAGCTACAACTTCATTTGCAAACCATTCTGGCATGAATTCAATTCAAGGTGCTGGTTTTGGTGTGTGGTTTTGAAAAGCGATGCAAATTAATGTTGGAGACGATAGAACAAATCAAGAGCATTTCCAATCCAGTTTTCAACCCCTTTGAAAACCGAATGCTGCTCAAAATGATGTTGATGCAAGTGCAACTATTGAACTGATTCCACATTGCTGCAACTTCTTTTTATAAATCCCACACTCAGAAATGAGATCATTAGAGCAAACAGTTTGTGTGCTAAACATGAACGTATACTTTCATGTCCTCATTAGTGGAGATCGCCACTAATTCCACTACCTGCTGCCATGCATGCAGATAAACATTAATTAATGGTATGGAGTACGGACCTATCCCCCTTTCAGGAGTCCAAAATTCCCAAACACACACACGCACGCACTCACGCACGCACGCACGCACGCACGCACACACACACACACACACACACACACACACACACACACACACACACACACACACACACACACCTCAGGATCACATCCAGTAATTGAAGCTTCAATCAGCCAGTTAGTTTTAGCGAGGGAGTCCGGCACATTGCGAGGCAGCGTATCGACTCGCTGTCAGAAAGTCATTTTCAGACGTAGCCATGTGAATAGCCCCAAGTCTGCCCTTGAATTGGACTCCCATCTTTGCATGAGCTGCAAAGACAGCCGGCTTCCGGTTAGGGTCAGCAGTTGGGCAGAGGTGTGTGTGCCTATTAAAGGTGAGGTGTGGGGTGATGAATTTTTCTGGGAGAATGACATTCCAGGCCTTCCCCTGACATTCTCTAGTGCAGTTGATAAAACAGAAAAAGTGTTAAGCACTACATTGCATAGAGAATTGTGCGTTTGTCCGCGTCATTAAAGTGTGTACCTGCATGAGTGAGCTCAGTGTGAGTCCCATTATATGTGTTATGGTTTGCCATGCCTGCAGCACCCTCCCACCTTCAACAACACAATTAAATCAATGAAATTCTACTGGGTGGAACCTACAAAGTTATTGTTATAACAGTAAAAACTTACAATATATTCTAACGAGTAACCTAAATGACTTGCAACTTAAAACAGTCGGCCAACCATGTCTCATTTACTTTCATCTATTTTCAGTCCGTCAGTTCCCAGTACCTCTGCTAACCTAAAAATATTATAAGCAATGCTATTGTCTAAATTTTTTATCCGATCTAGATGGAAATATGTTTGTGTAACAGTGTTTCATTACGCCTGCTAGGTCTTTGAACTATGGGGGAATAGGAGCAATCATTGGCCATGAGCTGACTCATGGATATGACGACTGGGGTAAGAATACTTTTCTTAACACGCAGTATTCAAGAAATGAGATGTGATGGAAAAATATCTTGATCATACACAAAGCCGGATGTATCATTCTCGCTTGCCTTTTCAACACTGATCCCCATAACGTAGGGGGACAGTATGATCGCCATGGCAACCTCCAACAGTGGTGGACTGAGGACAGCTACAGAAAGTTCCAGAAGAAGGCTGAATGTATTGTGAAGCTCTACGATAATTTCACAGTTTACAATCAGAGGGTGAGTTTTGGCTATTTCAAATGGAATTTCACTTGTCCAAGAAAATCACACACACAATTCTGCCACATTTTATTGATTGATAAGTCTCTTGAGAAGAATTCACTCAACGTTGGGAAAAATGAAAATGAAATGAAAACATGAACAGTTAAATAAGAGTACATTTCCTTAATTGAACCATTCATGTTCAAAATGACTGGAAGAGCATGATTGCAGTAGTACATCGTTGTACCATGAAGTGATGACGGATGATATTTGTCATGTACAACTGTCAGGTTACAGTTGCACTTTTAACAACTTCCACTAAAAGTGTTTGTTTGTTTGTTTGTTTGTTTGTTTGTTTGTTTGTTTGTTTGTTTGTTTGTTTGTTTGTTTGTTTGTGGAGGGGCAATTGCAAACTTCTCTTTAAGTGCAAGAATGGTAAAGGAGAAAGAGTGAGGTGTTGTTATGCCCATAGATATATAGTATGTGGTGGGTGGATCAAAATGCAAATAAAATCAGACCTCCAAAATTTGTACACAATTTCTGTTCTCATTGCATACCATCTAAAGTTGTTTGACTTTCGGCTTCGTCCCTTTCAGTCAGGTGTCAAATAATATTATATGCTTTTAAGATTTAACTAAAACTATTTTTATTTTTCTATTAGTATTTTTTTTTCTCATCAAGGAAAGTAATAAGGTGACGTAGGGTGGCACCCCACCACCCTCGGCAATAATAATTACAATACTACTAGTTTAACATTCTGAAGGCTAGAAAATCAACACTCAATTGTTTTTAATATATATTATTTTTTGCGGGATCACAGACTCTCTCCAAACCATCTGAAGACATGTTTTGATGTGTCGTTTTAGACCTCAAAGCAGTTGACAGAATCAATTGTACCTCTGCTTGTTGGAGCCACGTCGTGCACTCCACTTTGCCTCATTTGCGTCCAAGACACAATAAAGCATAAGTAGGCTCTCCGTCAGACTGATGGAAGGTCCATCATTCCATCGCTCTTTCCGTCAGCATTTCAGGCCAACCCAGGAGGGCCCAGTACATCCCTGGCCCGTGACACCCAATCAACATCAAAGAATGCAATTTCCACGAAACAGATAGATGCCGCAAAAGCAGTCACGCAGCCAAATAAAAAAACAAAAAAAGACAACAGACACACACCCCTACATACAGGGTGGTGATTGGTGAAATAAAAACAAGATGGGACATATGTCACTGTGGTCTGTGGGACTGAAAATAATACAACACTGTGGGGGGGGGGGGGTTCTGAAAAGGCTGCATCAGGTCTGTGGCGTCTGCGTGTGACGTGGTAAGGGTAATGCTGATGTCAGATGACACAGATGTAGCCCGATTTTGAGCCGACAGACGTTTTGCAAACAATCGTAATGTCTCGTAACCAATTTGGAGTTGTCTTGATGCATCGTGGCCCGTGGAGTGTAACATAGTTAGTGATTAGTCGCCTGGCATCTGGGATACTTCGCGACGACGAAAGTCCGGCATGTCAGAATATTTTTTCGTGTTGCTGCATAGTGTGACATGTCCTACGTCATCCTTCGATTGGTTCTGTGGCATCGACCAATACGAAGATGGTGCTCATGACGAAAAACTAGAAGTGCATAAACAAAAACAAACAATATCAGAATCATCTTTATTGGCCAAGTATATAGAACATGCAAGGAATGTGTCTCCGGTAGTATAGGCTACACTAATATTGTAATAACAAGCAACTACGATAAACAAAGACATGACATATAAGTATCGAAAGACTTTCCATAATGTATTGGTACCATTGTGCCATTTGGTACCACTCAATGACAGCTGTGAGACAAAGTGTAGAGTCATAGAGCAGAAATAAAGTGATCAGTGGGGGCTTGAAATACGGCAGCTCACCGACAGACTCACCAGATTGACGATGCCCACCTCTGCAATCAAGCCGCTTTTCCCAGTTACCCGTCTCATCATGGTTATACTGCATTTTCAAATTACCACTGGCCACTCAGTGGTTGAGCAGAGTCATCCTTGCTGTGTTATTTAGTGACTTTTCATTAATTTAGCATGAAGAGTTGATGATGAGATTTAATGTGGCTTCAAACTAGTCACATAGGAACAGTTTCCCCTGGTGACGAAAGGTCCTCTTTTTTTAAGAGAAAAGTCGACCACTCTAAACTATAGCAGGTCGGGTCAACTGTGGCAAACTGGATAGGCATAGCGCAGTAAAAATGGCGCTCTATTAAACCATCAGCTCCAGGCAATGGACTGTAATTCTGCGTCTCCTTTTTTACACAGCTATATTTGACTTCATGATGATATGCCACAATTTTGAATTGAATTTTGTGTGTTTGTTAAATATTCAGCATGTAAATGAGCAGTTTATTATCCCCTCCATTTCCATTGTGTGCACTAGGGATCATTGAAAGCAAAACATTTTATTGCACCCCATTTGGGAATTTGAGTTATGTTTTTAGAATGCAATGTGAATGTGCTTTCTGTATCTAGGTTAACGGCCGCCTGACACTGGGAGAGAACATAGCAGACATGGGAGGACTCAAGCTGTCATACTATGTGAGTACTAATTACTTAGTGATCAGACTCATACTGCTGAATCTGATGCAAAAGTCATATCACATGCAGAAAAGTTGACTAAGGATATGCAATGAATGGGACATTTATATTAAATGAATATAAAATGCAGAATAATAGCAGATTCATATGGTTACAAAATCTGTTCCTGATCTGAGCCAAAACCTTGAAGTTTTGGTGGGCTTCAGAGAATTTTAAGATTTCAAACTGGGCCCTGACACTATTTTGTTATGTGATTGATGGGGGTCATGTGTGAGTTAAAGCATGTCAAAAATTGGACAAAAATGTGAATCACTCCAAGCGGATGTGCATCAATGTTTTATTTTATTAAAACGAAAAAACAGTTCATTCCCATCTATGGAGGACGAATTAAGGAAATGAGAAAGTATTCCCATTTCAGAGGCTGAAATCACAAGATTTGATGTTTTAAAAATTAATTCATATTTAAAAAGTGATTTAAAATCGAACTTTCTTTCCATTTTGTGTTGCATGAACTTGCTCACAAGAGCCACATTTTTCAGATTTTTTTTTGTGGGGTTTTTTTTTTGTTTGTGGGTTTTTTTGGGTGTTCAGTGTAGCCATTGGACATGTAATTATCTAGGCAACTTATGCTTTACTGTTATTGTGTTTTGCCTCAAATATAATTTGACAATTTGGTTATTTAGTTCTTTAGCCACTGCAGAAAAGCAGCAGTTGGGGATAATAAAAGTTGGCTTACTTCCTGAACGCCCTCCAATCCGTCTGGAAATTGAAACAGAACAGAACCATGACAACTCCACACAGCCAATAACAGCAATGCTGGGTGACATTCGAGAGTTGAAGGCCAACAGCGAAGTGGCAGTTGAAGCATTACCATGTCAAAGCCAAAAGAAAGAAGAGCTGCGATGTTAGCAAATTAGTGTTAGCTAAGAATGTTACCAGCATTCGCTTCTGGTGATCATGTTATAATAATGTTAGCTAAGTTGTCGATGTGGGACCGAGGGCTTTATGTAATTGGCCATGTCATGCACCACACCACGACGCTAATGGACAAGTGAAATTAGGCCACTTGGCGATGAAATGCCGTTTCTACGAATGGCAATGGAATAAAATCTCTGTGGGCACTTGCTTCAAGTGTTTGTGGTATGAAGATATGGTTGGTTCAATGTCCATGGTAACTGAATGTGGTTTGATGCACAAATTTGCATTATAAAACCGTAAGCTTCTTTCAAGCAGCACTTACTTAATTGCTCTATGACGAAGTACGGCGGTCTGCTTGTGCTCGGTTATGTGCGAATGCATGATATGTACAGGCTGAAGTCTTGTATTAGTGCGGTAAAATGTGTTAATTGTCTTTAAAATCAGGGGGTTCACTTGTTTTCCACACTCTCGACGCTGCTTTTGTCAGGATAGAAACAAGCAGCCAACCACCAAGCAAAATGGCCAAAGGCTGCCAGCCAACTATTTCTCAGTTTAAGACTCACCATTGGCTCACCAGTGTTTGGGGCGGGATGAGACTCTCTTGCTGCATGAGGCAGCTCAGCCCCGAAAATGAGTTCATTTCCCATGTACAGTGGTACCTCGACTTACAAACGTCTCTTCATGTGAAAATTGCAAGTTACGAAACATCTCAACAGGAAAATATTGCCTCTTGTTACGAAAGAAAATTCAAGATACCAAAGGTAAAAATACAGTATGGCCCGCTACTCGCAGCTCCGAGTTTCCTGAACGCAACATACTCATATCTGCTCTCCCATTGGCTATTACGAGCATCATTCTGGCATCCCATTGGCTAAGGGGGACGTCTACCGTATGTGTCTAGGTGTGTAGATAGATAAATAGATAGATATGTGTCTATGCAGCGTCCTCGTCATTCGCCCTTGGGGCCATGAGGCGTTCCGATTTTTTACATAAATGTGAATCACCCAGAAAAAGTATTCACCAGTCGGGCGATCGCTCACTATGCTGATGTTTGCCTTGGACATTTTCGATCCTGGCTCCGGCCTTCCGGTGTGGAGTATGCATGTTCTCCCCGGGCCTGCGTGGGTTTTTGCTGGGTACTCCGTTTTCCTCCCATATTCCAAAAACATGCATGGCAGGCTGATTGAACACTTTAAATTGTCCCTAGGTGTGAGTGTGAGCGTGGATGGTTGTTTGTGTGTGTGGCAACAGGTTCAGGGTGTCCCCCACCTACTGCCTGGAGACGGCTGGGATAGGCTACAGCACCCCCCGCGAACCTTGTGAGGATAAGCGGATCGGAAAATGGATGGATGGATGGATGGATGGAAAAACAGAGAGAGAGAGAGCGAGAGAGACAGAAAGAGAGAGATCATAATTTATGATCCACTTAATGAGCACCCCTGATTTCGAGTTTGTATTTGTCCCATGTTTTTGTAATGTGGGAGGAACACCACAGAGGAGTGCCAGAGCCGACATTTGAAACCAGATTCTAACCCCTCGTGCAGCTTATTTATCAAAACGTCTGTCTTCTTTTTATTGATAACCCCGATCACATTCACTCTGTCCAGGCATATCAAAAGTGGGTGAGAGAACATGGGCCAGAGAGACCCCTACCAGGGCTGAAATATACACATGAGCAATTGTTCTTCATTGCCTTTGCACAGGTACTAAGACCTCTCATTGTCTAATTTTGTTGCCAAAGATGCTTCATTTGTTTCAAGTGAGGACCTCAATTTGTATACTTGCAGTTGAAGTCAAACTGATTGTATTTAATTTGTTTATTTGTTCATTTCTTTATTTCAGAACTGGTGTATGAAAAGAAGATCTCAATCAACCTACTTGCAGTTGTTAACAGATAAACACGCACCAGAACACTACAGGTAAATTGCATGCACCAAATACACGTTTACGTATAGCAGATCCTTTGAAAGTCATGAATATCTTGCACATGTGCACATATCTTATCACAATGTACTAATATAGTATTCATTTTTCACCCTTTAGAGTGATTGGCAGCGTTTCCCAGTTCAATGAGTTTTCCCGTGTTTTCCATTGTGGGAAGGGGACTCCCATGAACCCTGTTGACAAATGCTCTGTATGGTGACCCCACCGGAAATAATTTGACTTAATTTGAAGTTGCCACCAACACACGTTCACACACACACACACACACACACACACACACACACACACACACACACACACACACACACACACACACACGCGCGCGCGCGCGCGCACACCGTCACCACTATTCATCACAAGCAGATGTCCTACATGACGGTGAAAGTGAATCTTTTCACACTCATCAGTGCAAACACAGTGAATGAGTGATCCTCATACAGTCCATCATCTCAAGAAATGTCTCCTAACCGCTCTCATCAGTCATGCACATATCACAAATTAACACATATCATTGACTATACATATCTATTTTTGTATTTTAGATCTTTTTTTTTCCCTTCAAATCATCTATTTTTGTATTACAGCAAATATATGATGGCCATAATGTATTTCAGCGGGTTTAGGTTTTACTTAAGCAACACATTTCTCTGTAATTTAACATCCGATGCATCACCCGGAACATTCTCAGTATATCCCAGGAGGTACAGTAGGAGGGTGATTTCAGTGCAGACTGATGTCGATTTTTTGTTCCTCAACTGCAATGACAACATTGTTTTGCATCGCGAAATGTTGCCCCTTAGTTCTGTACCGTATTCAAGTTGGCTCTTGCTCTTGTGGTTTAGAGCGCAAAGCTCACTGTCATGACTGTTGTATCGTTTGCCTGCATTGTTCTCTTGTTCGAGTATTTGTACCTTTTCAAGCGGCGTGAAGTGTTTCTTTGTAAAAGTTGAATTCATTATTGACGTTTTTCCTCAGGAAATGTAGCGCCAAAATTCAGTATCGGTACAACTCTCACCTCATCACCAAATGAAGGAGCTGGTGTTTGTCAACAAAAACAAAAAAACCCAAACGTTCCTCACTGGACTGACCAGACAAGCTCATGTGATCATATGAGAACCAGTAACCGCAAGAGAAGCAGTGCGTTGGATCGCCATTAGTGTATATTCACGGTCAATGAACTCACAAATAACAGAATACAGCACTGTACTGTATATGCACTCAGTCCACTCAACCGAACTTTCTGGTGGAGATGACTCAAGCATATGTACTGTTATTTGAAAGAAAAGGCTTTTGTCCACCAAATGTGATGAGTGTTGTTGTGAACTTGGTTTTGACGAAAAGAGCATGTTCCCTCCCTTTGGCACCTAACATCACAAAGCTCAAACTGACATACTGTACATGGATCATTCATGACCGACTGTGCAGCGGCAGTATTCGTTCACATATGATCGCTATCGCTTTCCTCTCTATGGTTGCTGTTCAATGTTTGAATAAATTCAAACAAATCCTTGTGCCATGTATGTGTGTGGCTTTGGGTCATTATCGGTGTGTTATCAGTGTTTGTGTGCTCCCAGGCTTGCTTCTCTAGCAATGGCCCAGCTCAATCGCAGCAACTGTACAGCTGATGGTGGACTTCGCTATCAGGTAGAACTCGACTTACCGAATGAATCTCTTTGTGACTGGGCATAGGCACATATACAGTATTTATGAACCCAAATGCCATTATGACTTTTGAGTGACTGATTGTGGAAGTGGTTGTAGTCGTCCAGGTGCTCACAATTTATTTCAAAACCGCAAAGCAAAACAAAGCATGCTCTTCCTACAGCAAAATAACATACTTTTTTTTTATACGCTTCTCAACATGTAGGCATGGTGGACTCAAATGCAGGGAAAGACTGGACAGAGGTGACAATTCACAGTCTGAATTTTCTGTCACAGCAGCGCCTGGAGTTGATCAAGGCTGACTCAGGCTCGATTTACCTTGCATGTCATTGCAAAAGTATACAGTAGACCAGTGGCGGATGCTGGTCTGTCAAGGAGGGTAAAAAAGCTCAATTTCGGCCTACATCATAAAATGTGTCCGTTTATTTATACGTGAATTCTACTCTCCGTTCCTTTTCAAGAAAATGATCTGTGACTCTGTGGTGATATAAGTCAGTCTGCGAACACAAGCAACTACAATAAAAAACACCAGAACTAAAAGATTAATTTGTCACTAGTCGCTTTCAACAAAGAGTGTTGCTAAAATGATTAGAAGTCTCCAGTTCAACTCAGAACAGAATGAGAATTGAAAAATGCTCCCACGGATGCCTACACCAAAAGATCGGTGATTGGCTCATTTCGCTGTCAATCAAAAAGAGATTCAGCCTCAGACAGATCATCCAATCATCATGCAGAAAAGCTTAGCGTCCGGGTCCACCCATAAACGCCCACTGTCCATAGACTCCCAGAGACGCTGAGCGTCCGATGGGTGGGACAAAACCAGCATTTATCCAATGACTCGTCTCGTTGGGGACAACCTGGACTGAACTCTCTCGACGCCCAGCGTCCGCGCTGGAGACGCTCAGCGTCTACACAGTTTAAAGCACAGTGAAGCTGCGGGAATGAATGAGAAGAAAGTCGCGTCGTAACCAGTAATAAGAAGCTGATTCGGAACAAAAGTTGAGCGCGTTGTAGCGCATATTTAGTCAATGACATGTCCACACAATTATATGTACACGCATATGTTTGATCACTTACTTTTTGACATTTTAGGGGAAGCTGAGCTTCCCTTGCAGTCTTAGAGCAATCGCCTCTGCAGTAGACACATTGTCCAAATGGACTGAGACATTTTAGCTTCCTAAACAAACTGCTAGTGTTGTCACTAAAGGAGGTACTGGAATCAAAATTCGGCCCGGGCTAGCGGTGGGGGTGAGGTTCGTTTGTACGGCGGTCGTCACGCTACTTCGTGTGATCGTTGACAGGGTGGAGGCAGGCGGACGGTGGCCATCACGTGCCTAAACATAGTCGACGAAGGAGGAGTGAGTGGGATGTACGGCGTACGTTACGCTTTAAAATTTAATAGCAGCCAGTGGGTGTGTGGCAGTCATGCGGTTCGCCCAGCCCGGAAATAGACCAGTAAAAGCACCACATTTACCGAAAATTCCAAATGGCCAGCACGCCACTGGTTGTCACCAAAGCTCTGCTTTCTGAATTTATCCCACATTAGGGTATTAAAGCTAGGTTGTTCAGCGACAATGGCTCATATTTTGTTAATGATGCAATCAGTCAGCTTTGCAATTACTTGAGCATTAACTTGAGAACTCACTGTGCCTACCTCCCAGGTAGTGCTAAGAGAAAATGACACACTCAAACAAAAATTTGCGAAATGTTCTGAAGAAACAAAATTACCATGGACAAAGGCCCTGCCCGGAGCACTAATGTGGAGATTGAGATGTGCTAAACTATCTTCGAAACTTGCCAGAATCAGAAAGGTGGTAGTCAACGGCCCCACTGAAGTCAGCAGAAGGCTTCCATCACCGGTTCCAACCAGATAACTGTGATCGTCAAGGACCTCACAAGGAAGAATTGGCACTTCCTCAGGTGGCAAGGCTTTTCCAGGTGTTGATGACCCACACTGCAGTTTAAGTTGTAGAAAGGGCCATTTGGACCCATGTCAGTCATTGCAGGGAGGTGCCAAGTCCAGTTGAGACAACCGACCAAAATACGCCTGCTGTAGATGGGGTGAAAGAAGCGCCCTTTTTCCGACAGGTGATCTGCCCGGTCACCAACTCATCTCGACGAAAGAAGCCCCTCATTAAAAAAGTCCCACTCAGATGACATCGTGCTGATCAACCAGCGAGCGCCTCATCAATTTCATCGAATTTTATGGTGGTCTTTGGCGGGTAATTGAAGAGCGAACAAAGACAAGGCCAACACATTCCTAACAGGGCACAAGAAACACTTCAGCTGTGAAATACAAATGTGCAACACTGTCTAATTCGTTGGAAAACCTCACTGTGTTAAGAAAAAGCTGGAGTTTTAATATTAGACTGCAGCTTTTCACAGAAACTTATGCTGATGTATCATCAATTGTGAAGGGGGATGAATTTGTTGTTTGATTGTTTTCTGACTTTTTATTTTCTTGATCATTGAATGATCAAAGCCTCCTAACATCTGCCTTTCGAAATGTCCATCCAGCCATCCATTTTCAACACAGCTAGCTTATCCTGAAGAGGGTCAAGGGGGTTGCTGGAGCTCAGCTGACTTTGGGCAAAAGGCCGACTAACTGGTAGCCAATCAGTCACAGGGTACATATAGAGACGAACAACCGTACACACCCACATTCACACCGTCACTGACTGGGAACCGATCCCTCGCTGCCCGCATACAAGTGAGGCGAGTGTACCACGACACCATCAGCAACACCTTCGAAATGTGCTAAGCACAACCTCTCCTTTGTCTGCGAGCTGATAGCCGCAATAAAACTGTCCCCTATGCTCTGCAAAACTTCAGGATAGCAAGGCGCTCATTTTATTGATGTATTAGGTTTCTGAGTTCAATCTGTGTTTGTCCTCGGCTTAGTATCTAGTCTTTGGGAGGGGGTTTCTCGCCTCTCGAATACTTTACAGAGACATTTATGATGCAAGTCTGAAAGAAAGAAGACAAGCGAGGGAAAGGCCATGGGCGTCGCCAACGATGTGAGCAGGCCTTTGCAATCTGGGGGTAAGATTGAGACCCTGGCCTGCGGCGTGTGAAGGCAGCAATGTGGTCAGGCTCAAGTGATCACAGCATTTTTAGTTGGACAACAGGGATATTGATCCTATACACAAGTCTCCAGATCAAATCAAACGGCATCAGTCACCAAAAGCAATGACTCAATGGTTGGCTAGGCTCATTACAAATTATGATAGCATCTGCCAAGATCATGGTAAGGTGTTTCCTTTATTGCTCTCTCCTGAATTAATCAGTCAGTCCTCCAATAATCAACGTTAACTACGTCTGAATTTCTACCACGTCCATTTTCTAATAAACGTATCCATTAAAATGTAAATTGGAGCCACCCTTGGGTCTCTATTCCAAGCGGTTTATCTCATGAAGCATATTTTCAATGAACGCTTCACAAATCCATACTAAGGCGTTTAAAAAAAAAGGCCAGACTATCAGAGCCATGTTCCCTTTGGAATATGAGACGCATATCATTCAACCAGGCCGTTCACGCTGTTTCTTAAACCCTCTGCCTCCGATATATGGTGATACCTTTGGAGAATATTTCCGCGTTTGACAGCCAAAAGAACGTGTGACAGACATTGTTGACAATTGCCACGTTTTGAATGTTTCTACAAATATCTTCCCTCGGGTCATGATGCACATGGATTGTAATGTTAGCTCAGTTAACTGCTTGTCCAGGAGGAGATGTCTTTAACTTGAAGCATTTCAATTTTTCCAAACAGCTTTGCCCCAAAGGGCCTTAGTGGCATCTTGTAGACAGTACTGAAGTGATATGCAGAAGTCCTGCCTCTGGAGTATTTCCTGTAAAGTCAAAATAGGATTTCATTATTTTTGGTGGTGGGATACTATTGATTAATTGATCATGATATATCGACAACATTACATCCACATACTGACCGTAATGATACAGTTCAGCTTGACCTCTGACCTGTCTTCTGCTGCCTCTGACGTGGTCTAGCGGACCAATTTTGACCTTGACGTTGTTATCGGGAAAAGAGGACTTTCTGAAATGTTGGACACTTGCACTTTTATTCATAACAAACCAGGAAAAAATGTTTCTGTCAATAATTCCCTGTTCAAAAATGAAAAAGCTGTGTTCAGCTTTTATTAGCAGAGAACTTTGCAGTTGACAGCAGCTGTATCTCACTCATTGTGTGATCCAACTGCAGCTGTTCGCGTTTTTTCACCCAAAAAATAACTGGCAGCAAAAGGGACAGCTTTGTGACTTTATGGTTTAAATGTGGCAACATTATGACCGTTTTGGTCTCATTTTTGTACATCAGAATATGGAAGGCTAAGTTCATATTGGAACATCACTTCACTGTGTTGGCAAAGGTGATCAAAAGCTTTTATTTGTGTCAATATTTAATTCCCTCCTCGCTGTTCCTGCAGCTCGGCTTGTCCAACTTCTGAAATCTTGCAAAAATTTGTCCTTTAATTATTTGTAGAGAGCTTCTGTTTAATAAATCCGAAATGTCTCGAGCATTTAATCACAAAGTCCAATCTAACACGAACCTGAGGCACTGCAGTAAACTTCCACTTGATTGGTTATTGATTGATTTAGTAAATTTACTGTGGGTGCAGTCTTTCATCCACGCACGCATTCTCTGTGCCGCTGATCCTCACTAGGGTTGCAGGTGTGCTGGTTGGACTCCAGCACACCTGCAACCCTAGTGACTTTGGGCGAGAGGCAGGGTACACCCTGAACTTGTTGACAGCCAATCAATCACAGGACACATATAGACAAAAAAAGAAAAAAAAATCACACTCACATTCACACTTATGGACAATTTTAGCAGTGAAGGCCCACAGGTGGCCCGTTCCTACACTTGTAACAGCCCTCAATTAATTTTTGAAATAAAAAAAGTATTTACTGTACCCCAGCCGTTTTACAATGTAATTACAGTGTTTACCAGGAGATGGTAGTGCAATTCCAACCTCAAGACTGTACTTCTCTAGCAGGGAAGACGAAAGAGCAGGTCCTGCAATGATCCGAGCACCAAATGAGGTCAAGAAAAATGGTGTTATTCAGGTGAAACAGGAAGCAGGTTACAGTGTAATGTATGCTCACTAAATTTAAAGAGAAACCGATCTGCCTCATTTGTTTCGAGGTGCGATCAGTCATGACACAACAGCATAATCCCGACAGTACACAAGCAACGATTTTGGTTTTCACAAAAAACGTTGACAGTTCATTTGCAGTGAATTGTACTGTCCTGTACCCGTGAACACAATGAAATTAAAGATACACATTTTTTCAGATCAGTGTTCACTTTCACATTCGTTCAGCTTTTTTTTAAGACCATAATGTTTAACTGACTTGATTCATGGATTAAACATCTGTTGAGAAATTTTCCATTCAAAAAGCACTGACACATGAAACAGTTAGATCATACGTTCAGACGGCCCGGTGGTCCAGTGGTTAGCGCGTCGACCTCACAGTGCAGGGGTCATGGGTTTGATACCAGCTCCAGCTTCCCTGTGTGGAGTCTGCATGTTCTCCCCGTGCCTGCGTGGGTTATCTCCGGCTGCTCCGGTTTCCTCCTACATTCCAAAAATATGCGTGACAGGTTAATCTAACATTCTAAATTGTCCCATGGTATTATTTTTAAGTGCGGATGGTTGTTCGTCTGTGTGTGCCCTGCGATTGGCTGGCAACCGTTTCAGGGTGTCCCCGCCTACTGCCCGAAGAGAGCTGGGATAGGCTCCAGCACCTCCGTGACCTTGTGAGGATAAAGCAGATCAGAAAATGGATGGATGGATGGATATTACCTTCACCTGGAATAGTTAATATAGAATAGAATAGAATAGAATATTCCTCCTAACTGTGGAACTGAGTGAGTACCCACAGCTCTATTGTTCTTGAATTGTTGAGCTCTACTACTTGCTCACTCTGCACGAGTGACCTTCCTCAACAAAAGAGAATGGGCACAAACCTAATAATCACAAAGTCCCAGTTTAGAATGTGGCAATGCCACCCGAAAAAAAAAAAGTCTACTCCTCACAGATTGACAACAAATGGTTTAATTGCTGGAATTGCCGTACATCGCTTTTGTTGGACAACAGTGGCCTCTGTTGGTGCAAACAAAAAACTGAGTGCATGTTTGTGGGACTCGAGATGAACATTTCTTTCTGATTCCTCATTTTTACTTTTCAAATTCTTTTATACTTTCATAACGTTCAACATTTAAAACATTTTAGTGGCGCAAAAGCAGCTACGTCACCTGAAATGAGACAACATAAATCAATTCCTAATCTCTCGACGGACAACGGTACAGCCTCTTGATGAGAAACAAAGATGAGAACAGTTTTGTGTGGCTTCACAATATTGTCTGTTCCTTGCAGTTTTATTTGATGGATCATTCCATCATTATTGTCAGACCACATTTTGCTGTTTGCATAAACTACCGCTCTCCAGAATACAACGGTACAAACACACACACTGCACAGCAATTCCTGTTTGTAATATTGTACTGTTCTAGGTTTGACACATTTTAATGTATTTTGGTTTTTTCAAACATATATTATCTGCACAAATACAACAATTGTGTTATGTGTGATATCCCACGATAGTACAAAATACATGTATAGTATTGAGATATTTGCATCCCGAACACAGTTTTGCACTTTCCAACATACGGTAAGATCAACGTGCGAAGAACATTTGTCATTTGTCAAACGGGTGAAAGTCATTGATGAACTTCCCTACGAGGTAGAAAAACTACAATTTATTTTCCAGATGAAATAAACAGGATAAGACAATTCTGGTAATTCTTCAACACTTTGAGCTCTGTTTTATATGTTGTTTTCCATTAACGGTGCTGAAAGAAGCATTTAAAGAAAACTTGAGAGAATCACTTGTCGCAATTACCCTTTGCGACAATTTTTCCTTTAACCAATTGTGATACATTGGTCTCAATTTCCGCCAATGTGTATGACTTTTAGACAAAAGCAAGCCTGTATGTCATCAACAAAGCCTTTGGAAATCTTGGAACATTCGCACCTTCTTGACAAGTGGATGTTTTTCATTATCTGGTGTTTGAAATTGCACTGCAAAATTCATTTTAAAACCACTTCAATAAATACTTCCAATATTTTATAGAGTTAACCGACCAGACAATTTAGAATTACCACCTTTCAATGGTCATGCTGAAGAATGCTGTAAGACAGAAAAATCGAAGTAAGATGCCCAGGGAAGCAGAGGAAGAGGCCTCTTCACCACAACAGGCCCATTCAGAGTCTGAACCATGACAGGTTTAAAGTAATGGCCCTTTCAACAAAATGTGTTGAAATCTCCATTTCTTGATGAATGTGTAATCCCAGACCTCTTGCATAATTTTCCATGTAATTGGTATTGAATTCTGTGGGGGAAACAACCAGTAGCTTAGCGCCATGCCAAGAATGCTTGAATAATGACACAATGATGCAGCCTTGAAGGGGACATTTTACGGAAAATTGGCTTTTTAAATATGGAGTGATTGCCCTCCCGTGAAGTGTAGATTTACACCATCAAGTACCGTATTTTCCATTTGAGGCCCTTCGGAGTATAAAGCACACCTTTAATGAATGGCCTATTTTAAAACTGTTTTCATATGGAGGGCTCACAGCATTATAAGATGTAAGATGTAGAATAGAAGTCACAATAGTGGCTGTGGTTGCGTTATGCATCCATTGGATGGAGCAACACTAAACGGAATACAATACAATGCAGCTTTATTTATATAGAGCTTTCACAACCGCTGCAGCTGTAACAAAACGCTTTTCAGAACATTTAAAATACTACGTCGAAGAAATCCGAATATTGATCCATATATAAGGCGCATCGAACTGTAAAGCGCACTGTCGGCTTTTGACAAAAAATTTAATTCGCGCCTTATCGTGCGGAAAATACGGTAAATCTTATTTGGCTGAGCATTTCCGGTGGAGCACAAGCGAAAAAAGTGAAAATCTGCATATAAATTTGTTTATTATTTAATATTTTTTAAAATCTGCAAATAGGTGTAACCAAGGGTACCCAACGCGAGTATGCGGGGGTCCACAGTAGAATGAATCCATGCAACTCGCAGCAGATAACAAAATGCAGGTCATCAATTCTCATCTTGGGCATTGGCACCACACAAGAAAATAATATTATGTAATCGACAAAAATAAGCTACTCTATTTTGTTTGTCCGAACAGACTTATTATTGCACTGACTGCCTTTTGCAATAATTTTACTGTATTGCTAATGTACCCTTAATTAGACTCTGATTTAAAAGTCTATACCTGTGGAACATCCATTTATTAATGCCTGTTTTTATGTACAACTGGCAAATTTGGGTTTTCGTGTGTCGTCCCTGGGCTATTTTGACATGTTTCACTTTGACAGGGCATATTTGATTTGTCAGTCCACACTGCAGTTGCAATGACAGAGTTCCTTGAAAGAGGACTATATCCGATTTACTAAATGATGAATGCCGGAGGATAGCGCTACCACTGTTTGTCATTTACTTATGATGTTACATGGCTCTACAATATGTCATGTCAGGGTGACAAATAAAGGATGACACGTAAGAGAATGAACTTTTCTAACAAATACTGTCGACATCTAGTCAGAAGAGATTGAAAACTGCGAAGATGATTAGCAATCAAGCACAGAAAAGCGGAGATGCCACCGGTACGTCGTGAACGTCTTATTTCCTTGATCATCACTATTATGTCTCTGGCCTTCTGTTTGTCGAGGTCAAGTGAGTTCAATCCTTTGATTTTTATCTCATCAGGAGCATACAAGGCAGTCCCACCTCCTGCTTCATTAGGGAAAGCTCCAACTGCACGAGCTAGTTTAAAGAAGTCTGCGACCAAGGAGTCCAGTTCTGAGAGCTCAGGTCGCAAATACTGCAGCTCGTCTGTCGCATTGGTTGGAGAGTTTCCTTGTATTCTTCGATAACAATCTTGTCCTCTCAGATCCAAGCTCAGATGAAGGGACCAAAAAGACAGCAGCCAAGGTCGAACCAGCTAATGTGACACATCAAGACTCCACTAGCTCAGGCAAGAGATGTCAAATGTTGACTTGTTTAGTCATGTCATGAAACTCTTTCGGCATGGCCTCAAAGACTAATATTCTTCCACAAACGTACATTAGTATACACGTGGGGTCAGCAGCGTGGTGCCCGTAGGGCACCAGGTCGGGCCCGAGGAGCCTGTGAGTTTAAAAATAGCTTACCAGTGATGAGCCAGATGGAGAATGCTTTAGACGTGATCATTTGAAAATGCAAACACTGGCAGAGATTTATAGGAATGCAGTGTTGCATGTTGATATTTATCCAGGTATACATTAATTGTTAATAATAACATCATAAAAACCGTAAGGTAATTTTAAGAATTTTTTTTTTATGACAAAAATGTTTATCAAATTGCTCTTCGCATTAATCCGTACCCAAAAAGTAGTTCCCAGTTTGTAAAAGGTTGTTGACCCCAAGGCATGCAATCTAGTGTTTTTTTTAACAGTAGTGTTCTTCATCATGCATTCAGACAGCAGCTCAGAAGATGAAGCTCCGGGAATGCCTGCTACCAAAGCCGCTACTACACCTTCAACACGGTTTCTTGCTTCACCGTCACCAGCCAAAGGCGAGCCAATAGCAGCAAAGGCTGCAGTTCCTGCGGTGAAGCCCGCCGTCGCCGTTGCGGCGGCTGCAGAAAGCAGCTCAGACTCTGGTTCCTCATCTGACAATGAATCAGTGAAAGCAAAGCCAGCAACGCAAAAACCTGCCACCCCAGCCTTCAAGCCTGCAACCCGTGCTATCAGGTTTGCTGCGACAGTATTCAAAAGCAGTTCCGATTCAGATCCTTCATCTGAGGATGAGGAACCTGCAAAAAGCAAGACACCAACAACCAAACCTGTCGCACCCATCGCAATGGCTGCTGTTGCTCGAGCGAAGACTGGCATTTATGCAAAGACTGCTGCAGCAGAAAGCAGCTCAAGCTCAGACTCTGACTCCTCATCTGATTGAATTGGAAGCAGGTTTAAAAAAAAAGTTTGAATTTTGGATTCTGGTAGAGAATTGAGCAAAAAAAAAGATCACTGTGGGCGGTGTTGCAATTGACTGACATTCCCTCACTTCCTGTGAAATAAAAAACAGAAACTAACTTGTATCTGATACAAAATTGGTATTGTTATCTTTTAATACACACATATATCGATGAGATCACTAATAACTGCACACAAACAAACATGTCAACATCAGTGTTCATATTTTTTTCATATATTTTTAAAGTGCACTGACATGAGCACAAACCATTAGAGGATTAGTTGTTTTTATGACCCCAAAATGATTACAAGGGCAAATTCCTCTCTTCCCTCCACTATGTGTAGAAAATTAGATTGCTCCTAACATGAGATTGTTGCTAACATGAGGCTCACAGGTGGTGTTGGTACTATTCATAGAAATAGTTTTTTATGTAAAAAAAAAAATAGTTCCAAGTATGGTCAGCGAAGTCACAGATGAGAAGTCACAGATGACAACAACAATATATTTAAGTTGGCAACACCGAAACCAAGTCACTGCTCTTGTTCGCCTGCACGGCTGACACACGTGCACTTCAAAATAAAAGCAGAGGCTACTTGACATTGTAGTTTGACTTTCTAAAGGCTGCAGAAATTCTGGACAGGCTGGATGTGACCTGTGAAGCCCGACTCTTCTCATATGTGCTGTAAATCTTTACACTCATTCATGAGGTCAGTCGGGTTGGGAAAAAAAAAATAAGCACCAAACAACCTCGGGTGCCCATCTGAGAACCACATCAACATTTCGACATGTAACACCAAATATGAAATGTTATTCACTTTACGTTAATTGAATGTCTGTTCCAAAACTTTTGCTGACTTGAAACAATAGCCCTGTTCACACGGCAAGATTTACTCCGACGCTGCACCGAAGTATTTTGATGCGATATATTTTACACCGCAACAAATTTCGTGGAGCGTTCACACGTACAAGCCGCTGAGCGACGCTGCACCGACGTAGTGCCGAAGTAACTCCACTTGCGGTCACACGGGGCAGTATTTTGTTTCGCAGTAAAACATGCGCATGCGTAAAGAAAGAAGAAGGCGGGGAAAGGAAGTAC
>NW_017842059.1:3247401-3288243 GCF_001891065.2 Hippocampus comes
GTCCGGGTGTCCACGGCCGGGCTTCGTCTGTGTCGCTGGCCCCCTCGTCACTGTCGACCGGGGTCGGATTCCGTGCGTCTGGTAGCGAGCGTAGGAGGCCACTCCCCCGCAAGCGAGCATTTGCTCTGGAGCAAATTTACGCCAGTTGCGTTCACACGCGCACATTTGCTTCGGTGCTGCTTCGCAAACGAGCATTTGCTTCGGAGGAAATTTTTAAACCACCTCCCTGAGGTAGATCAAATTTAATGCGCACTAGGCTGTTGAGCGGCGCTACGTCGAAGTAAATTTGCACGTGTGAACGCTCCACTGGCGTAGAGTCGGTGCAGCGTCGGAGTAAATCTTGTCGTGTGAACGGGGCTATAAGGTACTTGGTCCTGAGCTATTAACACATCTAGATATAAACACTATGAACTAAAAGCTGGAATTTTGAACTTTTGTGTCATTCATCTTGTGATCTGAAACCCAAATGTCTTCAGTCCGCAACAACAAAAAGAAATTGACCTTGCCGTTTCAATACTTTTAGAGAGCACTGTATATAGATACCTTGAATCTTTGTGAAAATGTTTTGATAAACTACACTGTAGAATTACACAAAGGGTGTCAGAAGTTGTGTATGACTATCGGCTTCCTGAGTTGGCCGCAGATGACATCGTCAACGTAGAGGAGTCTGGCCTTGACCTCAATGTTGTGTTGCAGCTCCAGCTGGCAGCGGACCAGCGCCCTCTGCTGCTCTTCGGACTGCTCCACTGTTTCATGCAACCTGACAGCGGATGAAATTAGGAATGAGCAAGAAATGAGGAGATCAGGGACATCATGGCAATATACGGCGAGCACGTTTAAGTGAATGCACGTGATGAGACGTACTTGTTGATTTGACAGGCAAGCTGGCCGACCTCGGCGAGGAGCTGTGATTGTGCTGGATCATGGCATTGCTCTTTTGGAGGCCTCTGCTGACGCACATCCAGCCTCGCCTGAGCCAAACTCAGGAAATGCTCATTCTCCGTGACTGCCACCAAGAGATCGTCTCGGTTTCTCTGCTGACTGGCAAACTCGGACAAAACCTAGCACGGAACAACATGCCGGTCAAAACAATGTGCACAAACACCAAATAAAATCATCACTTTGGAATTCTGTGTTGTTTTTATCATCTAGGTTATTAATACAAGACATTTGTTGAAAGGATTTGCTTTCCTCCAAGTCCGCCTTATTCTTCTCCCTTTAGGTTCCATTCAATGCCATTGACAAGTATACTTATCAATTTTGGGGGGGCGGGTTCAACGGGGATGGGTGTGGGAGCATCTAATGATCCTCCACTGTAAATTTCAATTTCATGAGGGTCCTGGGAATGCCCGAGTCTGTTGTTTTTCCTCTTTCAACCCTTTTACACGATCAATCACATGATAATGAACAAAAATGATTGGAATGTTTTGAGATCCATTTTGTTGGTACTTTACCTACTACCCCCAAAGCAGGGTGACAAACCGTTTACATGCATACAAGTTATAATAATGGCATACCATACCAAACTGAACCATAGTATATTAACTGGTGGAAAGGGGAACGTGTTTCCCCCCAATTTTGCTGCTGCAGACTGCAAATTTCCCCAGTGTGGGACAAATAAAGTTTATCTTATCTTATCTTATCTTATTAGAATTGGTATAAAGGCAATCATTAAACATTGAGGGTGGAAAAAGAAATCACTGATGTAGTAATTAACTTGCCTGACTTTTTATGCAGTCAATTCAGAACCAGGTCAGCGATGCTGTGAATGGTTCTCTGTCTTTATAGGAACCCTGTGATTATTCGGACCAAGGGTGTGTTCTGCCTTTTTGCCTTACACCAAAGAGTGAGCTTTAACCCTTTCAGGGACGGCGGTTACTACAGTGGACAGCTTATCATGGTATCAGGTTACAAGGTGCATGAAAGGGTTAAATCGCCCCTACGACTCAATCCAAATCCTACGATCCACGACCATATTTAATCAACTAATCTATATTCCTTTTTCCAATCTATCCCTTATTTTCTAAAATGAGAGTTTTGAGGCCCGCAAGCGAGCCAGGGTTCAGGTTGACACTTGGGGGTGCGCCATTGACTGTCAATCAGTTGGATAGAACGGTTAAAGAGAAAGGCAGATATGGAAATCGCGACACTACCATGACCCCTCTATGATCAAATAAATCACTCCATTGGTAGACTGGTTTGGAATATTCTATGCAATGCACTTGGTCATCACTTATGTGAAAATAAACAAAATGCAGTCCTGCCTTGGTGAGTTGGTCCTCCATGTGGCTTTTGACGGTCTTGAGCTGCTTGATATTGAATTGAAAGGCAGCTGATGTCGCCTGGAATTGCTTTTGCATATCAGATGCAGTTTGTGCCAGCAGAGACTCCACCAGGGCCCTCAGGGAGATGGAGTTTCTCTTCTGCTGCTCTGCCTTAGCGATGTTGAAATCAGAGTGGTTGCCCCACTGTACAGGTGTCACAGATGAACTGAAAGAGGACATTTTATTCCAACTTATCATGGGAATGTGGATGCACACACATATATATATTAGGAGGGATGTAATGGTATTATAAATATCGCATTATTTCGGTGTCAAAAATCCTCATCATAATGCTGTGGAACATGACTGTGTCAAACGGCGCCAGTGTAGCAGATTGAGTGGGCGGCCATCTGAAAAGTGAAACGCCACCTTTTGTTGTCAACATCGTGGGGGCAGTGTGTTGCAAATCATACAGTTGCACACATAACTAGGATAAAAAGAGTCAAAGAAAGTCACGATTTAACTTCATCACTATAGTTCTTTTTTTCACAGAGTAGGAAGAATATATGCCTCGTCGTCCTGTTACATAACCTTTTTTTGCATGGTCTTCTTAAAGTATTTCTGTGGATATTCGTCATTTGACAGTATATTACTCCCGGAACTCATGCCAATAGGGTATTAAATCAGCGTTAGCCATAAGCTAGCACTTTGGGTAAAAGAAGCTAAAACAAAGTATGCGTTCATGTATGATACGATGTGTGTACTTTTGTTTTGTTGTGAGTTTTATTTTACATGAAACTTCAATTGGAGTATCAACAAACAGCTAAAAGAAGACACTCATCCCTTACCGCCGCTACCCCCACCCCCCAAAACAAAATAGTTAATAAAGTTACACTGACAGATCCTTTTGAACATTGAATAGGAATTAAGAAGAACATGGCAGGTCACCTGGAGGAAACTGCCTTGCCATTTAAAGTTTGCTCTGTGTTGATGAGGGAATGCGGGGTCATTGAGGCACAGGATGAATCTAAGTTCTGCGCCTCATATTTCTCCTTGAGATCCTGTTCAAGGGTGAATTTGGCCGATTGGTTCAATCTGGAAAAAAAAAAGATGGGATGATTTCATGAATTAAAATGGACTGACTAGCCACATTATCATCAAAGTGCTCCTTTACCGTATTTGTTCAGCGATCTGCTTCACGACACGCTGCATGAGGGCCGTAACTCCCTTTGTGAGGTCAGCCTCCCTGAGCAGCTCCATGCATACTTCATCGTTCACCTTCTCAGCGGGTTTATTTCTGCACTCCACAGTTCAAAAAGAGGTAGTACTACTTACGATACTTGATATCATTCTTCAGCAGTCAGTGACGATAGTGATGACTTCATACTTCTTTTTATTATTATGTCTATATATGTGGCTAAATAAAAGGGAAACTATATTCCTCCCTTAAATTCAAGCTAAGTAGGGCTGAACAATTATTTTTTGGACTGAAATCATCATCTCAGTCAATGTGATCCCATGACTGTCAAAGCTGCATTTTTTTTTTCAAGCGCTCTCATCTTATCCCCCAAACTCACCAATCAGAAGTGGCATGCTACTCATAGATAGGTCACGCAAAAAAAAATATAATAATAGTCTGCTCCAAGCTATTGAAAAAAGTATTGCGTCCGCATTACACAGTCACCCATCCAACTGCTCTTCTGGCTCCTCACTAATGTGAGGCACTAAGCTAAATTGTTCTGCACAATGTTTATGACACAGCTGCGCGCGGCGCAGAGCCAGGTGGCAAACAAGCTACACTTCTAACAAGTTGCGCAATCACTCACAGCAAACAAGGAGTCGATAAGCATGCAACAATGAGCAACAAGAGAGAACATGAGAAGATGGAGTTAATGCTAATTGCTAATGTGAAACAGGAAAAGACCAGAACAAGAGCTTAGGTGTACAGTACACTTTTTACAGAGGTCCGGGTAGAACAGCAATAAGTGGAGAGCAGCAAGTTATTACCAGCAAATTAGCAAAACAATTAATAAGTATCCAGAGATGAAGTAACAGAATTGATACAAGGAGCACGCTTGAAAGACGGAAAACAATCAGTTCTGGATGATGTAGATCATGGGGAGGAGCTTGAGGTCAAAAATGTTTAAAATATTTCTAATATCAACAATCGTTTTATTTATTTGCACCACAAAGTTGCCAACTGTGCTATATTTTTAGATCTACACAATAATAAGTATCTACACAATAATAATAGGTTTTATATCAATTTAGCTTGGCTAAACTTTTGATGGCGGCGCGGGCACCCACAGTGGCTCCTCCCTCTTGTTGTGAGGGAAGAAATTTCATCTGTGCTGTATGCACATTTGACAATAAAGTTGTACTTGATACTTGATACTTGATAAAGGACTACGGGCCCTCTTTTTATATCCAGCGCAAGTCGAGCGCAAAATGCAGTCTCAGGGCCTTGTCAAACTACACAACACGCCCGTGACCCGTGTGAGGATAAGCAAATTAGGAAATGGACGGACGGACGGATGGATGGATATATATAGATACGGGTAAGTATTCTCTAGTAAGGAGTCATATTTGCGTTGTCCAATCTTTCCGTATAACAGAATTGTCTTATGTGGGAAACAATACATGTCCTTGATGAACATGCAAGTATGTTAACAAAATACATGTGTAACAACATAAGCAATAAAATGCAAAAATATATGGTCCAAAAACTGTTTATAACACAAAAACTGCAGCATACAGTACAGGTATAAAATACAGCATAACAAGACGCGTCACGAAATTAGGACTACTTGCTACAAAATGAGACGAGTAACAGACCTGGTAGCTTTTCTTTCCACTCACTCAGTGTCTCTAATTTTACCTCCACTCGATCACCACACAAGACAAGGTTGCTCAGCTGATGTCGTGCAACAAACCTTTGAAGCCATCCACGAGACGCTTCAAAGTCCTGAGTCGATGCCCAGAGTTAGCGCTATGGAACTCGCCTTCTCTCTAATTAGCGGTCCAGTTGACGGAAGGTTTTTAGCATGATAACAGGTAAAGCATTCCAGGGAACTTTCGTTTACTCGACTGTCCATCAAGCCACAAGCAATTTACTTTGAGCAGCTAATCGGATGCATTCCACTCTTTCTTCCACGGTCATTACCGTTCCTCTTCGATTGGATGCCACAATCTACAGCACGTAAATGTAAATGAATGAAATAGAAAATCGTTCGCGATTCCAGTAAAACTCATTCCAATAGAGTCACTTACATGTCGCCGTTTCGGATCCAATGAGAGTAAATACCGGAGCGGCCACAATTATTCTGTAATGTCGAGCGGGACTTGCTTGAGTTTGCGCGACTGCGGGCTTCCGCATGGCTTCCGGGTTCTGGGTACCGGACCTTCCATTGTTATGAATCAATCGTTAATGTAATATTGTCGTCAAAATTTTAATGATTAGGTTTTTATTCCGGGTGAGGGAATTTTCATTTGACAGAAGTCCGTAAGTGGGAATACCGTACTTACTGTATTAGCATTTTACACAACATCCCAACTACTGTAGTTAGATTTCGTATAATACCCATCCATCCATTTTCTGATCCACTTTACCCTCACAAGGGTTGCGGGGGGTGTTGGAGCCTATCCCAGCTGTGTCTTCGGGCAGTCGTCGGGGGACATCCTGAACCGGTTGCCAGCCAATAGCAGGGCACACAGAGACGAACAACCATCCGCGCTCACACTCACACCTAGGGACAATTTAGAGTGTTCAATCAGCCTACCATGTATGTTTTTGGAATGCGGGAGGAAACCAGAGGACCCGGAGAAAAGCCAGGCAGGCACGGGGGAGAACATGCAAACTCCACACAGGAAGGCCGGAGCAGGGATCAAACCCACGACCTCTGCACTATAAGGTCGATGTGCAAACCACTGGACCACCGGGTCACCCTGTATAATATTAATAGTTAATAAGTCTACAGTTCATCTTCCTGAACTGGACCTTGGACCCCGTTAAAACGTGAATGATGTAGGTTAGATTCACCTCTCTTCTATACAGAGAAGAGTGACTCGAAGAGGCTCCTTGCAGGACTCGATGGCTTTCGTCACTCTGTTCTGTAGTGCAATAAGCTGATCTGTCTCCAAAATATTTTCCTCCAACTTCAGCTCCAGCTCCTTCTTCACAAAGTGAATGTCCTGGACGCGTTGATCTGTACAACACCAAGCAGCGCCTCATAAACGAAGCTGAACAGTCTTTCCATGTTACTCCTGTTACTGCGAACTGCTTACCCAGCCTCTCGCTGTCATCATCCTCCAGGCGCTTGCAAGATTTGCTGCAATCCTCGATCAATCTCGTGCATTCTCCTCGGAAGAGCTTGGAGTGGTTCCGTATGACATTAATACTCTCCAGAGTTGATCCACCGATCAGATGGATATTCTTTCCCCGAGTAGACATCCTTCAACACGGGTAGTGGGTCACTAATCATATCAACAACAAAAAAAGAATGTGGCCAGCAGTTATTCAGTATCCTATTGGAAATCCTGCCTGAATGAAGTGAGCAATTGATTATTTGTTGTAATATAGCACATATTCACGATAGTTTTGAAAAAGTTGGATGGTATTGAATCAAGACACCTCGTTGATGGTTTCAGCTAACAATCGCATCTGCATTGGGAGTGAGTGACTTAAATCAGAATGTCTTCTGGGAATGTATTGACATTTTCAGTTTCAGATACCTGTGTTACGGTGGAAAATAGAAATGTATAAAATCCTGGCCAGAAATAAATGAATAAAAATCATGTTTAACAAAAGAGAATGTTCTAAATGTTAAAATAACCTCACTGCAAGTGACATTTGGATCCAGTGTTGGGTGAGCATGACGTCATCAATTATGATCGTTGTACAATTAGACACAGCCGACACAGACAACATATTAGGCTACTTCAGTGGTTCTTAATCTAGGTTAGGTAGTGAATCGATCTCAGGGGTTGCCTCTGCCATGGAGGGTAAGACACATTATAACTGACAACATGTCAGTTAGTTATAATTGACAACATGTCAATTAGTTATAACACAGCCTGCTTGGCTACCACTCGCTGCAGATGACCACATTACACTGCTTGTCCAATCAGTGCGTTGGGAAATTAAAAAAAAATAAAAAATGAAGTATACTTGAAATTGTATTTGCTTTTTTCTGTTTTTTGGGAAATTAAAAATAAATAAATAAATAAAGTATACTTGAAATTGTATTTGCTTTTTTCTGTTTTTAATAAATGTGGTTTTAATCTTTTTTTTTTTTTTTTTTTTAACAAACTCAATTTGTAAAAAATATATATTAGTATTTTTCACTCATGAATGGTTCAGTTAATGTGCATATTAACTGCAGGGTTCGGTACCTCTGAAGAAGAAGATGAACAACTACTGGGCTACTTGTTTACGCCAAACTTTGTAAAAACACAGTAATGATTCGCACCGGGAACACGCTTCGCATTTTGGCAAAGTATCTCATTTTTTCTATATCAGTCAGAAGCACTGTACTGAAATTCAGGGTGTCCCGTCATATAAATTCAACATAAAATAATTACGACGTGGAAAAAGTTCCGTTTTAGTTATTTGTGGATGAGAAGTGGACGTGTTTGTCTGGACATCTTGGAAAGAGAAGAGACGATCTGGACCAGGGATGTCCAAACTCGGTCTTCAAGGGCCACTGTTCTTCGTGTTTTAGATGTGTCCCTCCTACAACATCATTTTTTTGTCGTCTTCCTCGCTTGCTGAAGAGCTGATCATGCCGAATCAGGTGTCTTGCAGTTGAGACACATTTAAAACAGGCGGCACAACGATACTCGAGGACCGCAGCTGGACTTGCCTGGTAAAAACGTACTTTCTTAAGCAATATGTTTGCAAATACACCGGTCGTTAGTGTTTCTTCTAACACTACTTTGTAAACTATTAATAATGACGTAAATAAATAATGCGTCAATGACGATTTGACTTGAAACCATCTGAGGCTGGGCAAATATTTTCCGATTTACGACGTTACTTGAACGCAGCTTTTGTTTTCGGTTCAAAGACAAACTTCGCAATTTGTTTGGTCGATTTTTAAGACTAACTGTAAGTTTAAAAGGGGATAGTGCATAGAACCGAACATTATTTAGTCGTTAACCATACCTTGTCCCCTCTTGGCTGCAAGTTAAGAAACAACGTGTATGCCTTTTGCTGAAACCGCCGAAATGAATGAAGTTACTATGGCAACAGCTAACAAACGTCAAAGGCGGCCGCCTGACATTTGTAATCCGGTTTTTCAGTGATGCATGAACAACAAAACACTTGACATCCAAGAAGACAAAACACAAAACATGGTGACATTACTATTATTATTATTATTAACTGCATTTTCAAAGCTCGAAATGTTTGGTCTTTGTGTTACAACACATTTCATTATTTCATTGCAAGAGATACACAACAAATCACAAGTTTGGCTGCCCGTGTTCCAGCAAGCTTTAAACTGTATTCAGGTGAAATTATTTAAACTATGGAAAATGTCTTAATTACAGTATAAGAACATGGAAAACACGATTTTGTTCAAATCGTGTGATTTGAGTGACACATGAGCACACTACAAAAGTAAAACAAAAGTTTTGCCTTTTTGAACCAACTAATATTATTCTTAAAAAAAAAACATATGTGCAATATATTCATATCCTCTATAATCCAGCATCTGAATTAAGCTTTATAGTTTTAAATCAATAGTGAAATTGGCTTCTTGTGCTGGCAGAAAGATTAAGCACACAGCCTTTTTCTTTTGGGAGGGGGGGGGAGGGGCAAACGCTATAAAATAAATCTGCTTTCAAGTCTACCAGGAACATGTAAAGTTAAGTGAGTGACTTAAATAAACTCTTCCAGCAACAGCTCATTCACAGCAAGGTGTTTCAACGTTAACCATTTCAAACAATTCAAACGAGATAAAAACAATGAACAAATGCACTGATCCATTTTACAGATTACAGCTTTGTCAGAGCATTCGACAATACAATACAGTAGACAATGAATTCCTATTAAGTTAATACTACGTGAACGCCAGGAGCACGATAAAGAGACTTACTATGCAGGTGAATGTGTAGTCATTAGACAAGACACGCCGGCATTCTATCAGCTTTACACTAAAAACACAAATTACTATATGGTCGTAGACTAGCGAAAGTACCAACCTGTTTCCACTGTGGAAGCAAGGAAAACCTGCACAAGAGCTTCAAATTTGCCCTCAACGCAAGTGACTCACTGAACTGCCCTGAAAAAGCAGTGTTTAAAACTTTAACATCTGATGTAGTCTTTTGCACCCTTCATGACCCAAACACAGTGACATCAAGGCATGGCATCATCAACAATTGATGATGCCATCTTATACACAGTGATGTACACAAATCGCTGCTGCTGTTGCTGGGAGTAATCTCAGAGCTGGAGCGGTGGAGCAATGTAACAGTATGAGGAAGAAGCAATGAAAAAGCTTAGTCGACAAAATAGATTAAAAGCTTTGTTGGGATGTGGTAAACCAGACCAAAATATGATTTGTCAGTCATGAATGTTTTCAGCTGCGACGATTTGATCCAGAATATTGATCTTCTCGTGCAGTAAGCCCTCCTCGATGGCCACTTTGGACTCATGGACCTGCGAGAGAGAGGCACTTGTTATAACGTGAGCCCTGCCAGACACCAAGCAATGCAGCCATACGTGACTGAACTGCACAATGGCAAACAAATTCAAGTCCGAATACGATCCGGGTACTCATACATGGGAAATAATGTTCTGAGCTGAAGTGCCACATACCAAATTCTTGAAACCAGACCAATGCAAAGTTCTGAAGCGTAACAGTGTGAATACTGGACTTCAATTTAATCTCACTTGAAACATAAAGCATAAAGTGGACATTTATGGTGATTGTAATACTTCTGGGCGCCCCGGTGGTCCAGTGGTTCCCTGTGTGGAGTTTGCATGTTCTCCCCGGGCCTGAGTGGGTTTTCTCCGGGTACACCGGTTTCCTCCCACATTCCCAAAAACATGCATGGGAGGCTGATTGAACACTCTAAATTGTCCCTAGGTGTGAGTGTGAGCGCGAATGGTTGTTTGTCTCTGTGTGCCCTCCGATAGGTTTGCAACCAGTTCAGGGTGTCCCCCGCCTAAGACAGCTGGGATAGGCTGCAGCACCCCCGCATCCCTTGTGAGGATAAAGCGGAACAGAAAATGGATGGATGGATAATCTTTGTTCTCCTAACTGTGCCAGCAATGGTAGTGACAGGCACAACAATTAAATATTCTTCTCGATGGCAGAAAAACAATTAACCATATGTATTTAAACATTCCAGTTCTTAAAAGAGATCAATAGCATCCATCCACTTTCTAATCGGCTTGGCCTCACGAGGGTCGCGGGCCCATCTTGGTGGTCTTCAGGCAGTAGGCGGGGGTATGTCCTGAACTGGTTGCCAGCCAATCGCAGGACAAATAGAGACAAACAACCGTCCGCGCTCACACTTATACCAAGGGACAATTTCGAGCGTTCCATTAACCTGCCATGCATTATTTTTGGAATGTGGAAGGAAACCAGAGTACGCCCGAAATCAATAGCATTGTCTTTCAATTCTAAATTAAAATGACAGAAATGATGCAGGCCCAGATATGTTTCAGGACAAGAACATCCTTATTGCAGTATACTGGTATATACAGTACTTTGTAACAATGTTTCGGTTGGCCATGGCCAATTCTTCTCATGCAAGATATGTGCCTTGGCTCATTAAATGTTGGAAAACGGTGTACCCAAGGCAGGAGAGGATATTCTCTAAAAAGTAGAAACGCATGAAAGAGTGACATAATAGGCATGTGGGTCGCACAGCACTCACCCTGAATGGTTCACTGATTCCAATAATGCACTGCAGAGTATGACAGTAGTAACCCAGCAGACACTCTCCTCCTCGCACTGGGATCTCCTCTTTACTCACATACACCTAAAAAAACAACCCCCCAAGAATGACCACATGCATATATTTGTATCATAATGGCCAGTGAACTCCATTTACTGGTATTGACTACCTTGATGGCATCTTCATCGATGAACACTTCGTCATCTTTGACCCAAGTGTATGTGATGTAGTCTGACACGCTAGTAAACCCAACCTGCATTTCAGGACGCAAAGTCAAGTCTGTGACTTTGTAGTTCAAGTGAAGTGAAAGGGGGAACAATCGTTTGCAAAACTCACCTTATACAATCCAATCCAGTCCCATGTACTGGAAGGGAATGGCTGCAACGGGCTATAAAGCAGCATGGCGTCAATGTCCGCGCTCCATTCACCTTCAGCCTGCAGGTGCACCAGTGGAGTCGCGTACATCTTCTTCAGCTAAAGGAACACAGTGAACAGGCGATACTTAGTGGCATGCTTTAAGCCAAAGTAACATTAACAACGGGTGACAGCATCACGGCTTGTTTCAGCATGTATTGGTAACCTCTTTCTAGTGAGAAGGCCAACTACACTAATTCAAGTTCAATTCAACTTTATTGTCAAATGTGCTCTCTATGTGCAACATACAGCACAGATGAAATTTCTTTCCTCCCAACCACAGCTGCAGGTGCCCGCGCCGCCATTAACATCAACCACAACCCCCACCCCAAACCTTATGTAACTCTTGTTGAGGAATTTAGCCTTACTATGAGTACTATTGGTACCAGTATCTCACCTGAACATCTGTTTCAACTCTTAAAACAAAGGATGTCGTGTGAAGTTTGTATCTTCTTTTCCCTTGAGTGATTAACACAGCGCCCTAGTGTGGTCTTTTGCGTCCCCCACCTTGGGAGACTCCCTGGAGGCTGTCACGTTCCCCTGAGGAGGAACTCTTACCTCAAGATTTATGCAAAGCAGGAGAGGTCTGGACTTTTCAGTCCTGGACTTCTCATGTCAAGATCGAATTGCCTCAACCTTCCTTTTACATAAGGGGCAGGACTGCCTGCCTCTCATTAACATAGTATCCCTATAAAAACGTGAGACTATATTTTTCTTTTGCTTCCGAACAAAATCTGTTGCAGTTGTGATAAACTGCAGAAAAGACGATGTGGTGTTGGGTCTTTATTCCACCTTCTAGATAAATAAAAGAACCTGTGTCCATGGAAGGCCATAAGGAAATGGACAGCTCCCCTCCACAATACTCTAAACTAGGAAGACTGCAAAGTCATCTGTATCTTGACCAATGAGTAAGTTTTGCACCATCTCCATTCTAATGTCAACAGTGGCAAAGGAGAACATGACCCTCGTTATGATTGATGACCCAGTGTGGCAAAGTGTGCCATTATTATGACTCTTTTGTCACAGGAAGGGGCTTGCAGATTTAGAACCCCAGTAGACCATAGTACAAAGCTTGGTTGGATCGGGAGTATTATGATCAAAATTTAATACATTAACTGGGTCACAACATTAGATCCACTTGGACGGTCCAGTAAGATCAAATACAACAGAGCTGTTAAAAAAAAAAATTTTAAATGTACTTTAAAAAGATAACAATGCTCAGTTTTGTATGGCACTCAGGTGGCCATTTATCCATATATGTAGAACCACTGGGCCCGACTTTCATGCAACTGTTATATTTCCAGTACCTGTCAAAACGATGACCGTTCCATCCCATTCAACAGCATGTCCAAAATCTTGGCAAGTGCTGTAGATTGTTGAAGGGCTAGTTGTATGCAAGTTATCATACATTTGCTTGTAATTAATCATTTGCAACGAAGAAATGCTTATGCTTACAAAAAAGATATGCTTGCAATGAAGAATGGCTTCTAATTTTGCACATGTGACAGTTAGGAGACAACCGTATTTTTGAGAATGTGGTCGGAAAGAGATAAGGTAATAAGACAAAATAAGAACTCAGTCGGACGTGGATGGAGCTGTCAACACCAGCTGCAACTTAAGATAGCTACTTGCTGTTTTGGTCATGATTGCACACATGGACGTAATTTTTCACTCACATACACACACAAAGTCAAACAAGTTCAGTGTGTTTCTAGCAGCTTAGCCCTCACTCCCTAGGTTGGAAACTCCCATGTGATAGGGTCTCCAATGCAAATAAAAAAAAAAAAAAAGGGGGAGGGGCCTGGGTGAGTAGAGAGAGACTGGCGAGCGACACAGCAGAAAATCGAAACTGTCTAGTTCTCTCCGTCCTCCTCATGAGATTGGTACCAGAATTAAGTGTCTTCTCTCCTTTTTTTGTGCTGTTATATAAATGTCTAATTGATTAACCTGACATTTCGATAGTAACTTTTTTACAGGACAAGAAAAGCTCTAGCCCGGGGGTCGGCAACCCGCGGCTCTTTCGCGCCGCCCGAGTGGCTCCCTGGAGCATTTTCAAAAATTTTTGAAAATGGAAAAAGATGGGGGAGGTAAATATATTTTTGTTTTAATATGGTTTCTGTAGGAGGACAAACATGACAATTCACTGAGGGTACTGGCAAAGAATAGGAATCTGGAGGGCCGAGAGAAGCATTTTTAAATGGTACAGGTTAGCTACGATAGTTAAGACGCTGCAAAAGTGCATCCCATGCCTCGATCATCTTAGGGGCCGTTATGGCTGTTGCTCATTATGGCATGCCAAAGTCAAACAAGTTCAGTGTGTTTCTAGCAGCTTAGCCCTCACTCCCTAGGTTGGAAACTCCCATGTGATAGGGTCTCCAATGCAAATAAAAAGGGTTGGCTGGGTAAGTATGGAGACACTGGCAAGCGACGCAGCAGAAAATCGAAAATGTCTAGTTCTCTCCGTCCTCCTCGCAAGACTGGTACCAGAATTAAGTGTCTTCTCTTCTTTTTTGTGCGGGTATATAAATGTCTAATTGATTAACCTGACTTAAAAATTACAGGACAAGAAAAGCTCTAGCCCGGGGGTCGGCAACCCGCGGCTCTTTCACGCCGCCCAAGTGGCTCCCTGGAGCATTTTCAAAAATTTCTGAAAATGGAAAAAGATGGGGGAGGTAAATATATTTTTGTTTTAATATGGTTTCTGTAGGAGGACAAACATGACAATTCACTGAGGGTACTGGCAAAGAATAGGAATCTGGAGGGCCACTGGAGTAACAACAACACAAACGCACATTGAACATGCGGAACATGGCTGTAGTTTGCAGTGTGTAGTCTGAAAAAGCTGATTCCGACAAACATGACAATTCACTGAGGGTACTAGCAAAGAATAGGAATCTGGAGGGCCGAGAGAAGCATTTTTAAATGGTACAGGTTAGCTACGATAGTTAAGACGCTGCAAAAGTGCATCCCATGCCTCGACGTCAGCTACGATAGTTAAGACGCTGCAAAAGTGCATCCCATGCCTCGATCATCTTAGGGGCCGTTATGGCTGTTGCTCATTATGGCATGCGAGTGTAAGTAGGTGCATTTGCGCGTGTGTGCGGCAACGGGTCAATCGCTGGAGGTTGATTGATCGAAAGGTAGATCTTCCGTCAAAAAAGTTTGGGCACTCCTGCTCTACAGGATGAACCTCAAGGGGAAAAAACATTTAATCATGAAGGCTCATTGTGTAGTTGGAGCCAACTTAGTCATGTTGATAGCAGGCTAATATCGCAAATATAGAAACATACAGCATGTGTTGCCTTCATAATCAAGGTTACATATGGCTTTTAATTTTTTGCGGCCCCAGACATTTTTTCTTTTTTTGGGTACAATATGGCTCTTTCAACATTTTGGGTTGCCAACCCTTGTACTGGAGTAACAACAACCCAAACGCACATTCAACATGCGGAACATGGATGTAGTTTGCAGTGTGTAGTCTGAAAAAGCTGATTCACGGCCGTTATGGCTGTTGCTCATTATGGCATGCAAGTGTAAGTAGGTGCATTTGCGCGCGTGTGCGGCAACGGGTCGATCGCTGGAGGTTGATTGATCGAAAGGTAGATCTTCCGTCAAAAAAGTTTGGGCACCCCTGCTCTACAGGATGAACCTCAAGGGGAAAAAACATTGAATCATGAAGGCTCATTGTGTATTTGGAGCCAACTTAGTCATGTTGATAGCAGGCTAATATCGCTAATATAGAAACATACACAATGGGTTTAATTTTTTGCGGCCCCAGACATTTTTTCTTTTTTTGGGTACAATATGGCTCTTTCAACATTTTGGGTTGCCAACCCTTGTACTGGAGTAACAACAACCCAAACGCACATTGAACATGCGGAACATGGCTGTAGTTTGCAGTGTGTAGTCTGAAAAAGCTGATTCAACTCCTGCATTGAATCTCATTAGATGCTCCACCCAATTTTACGACTTCTGAGAATACGACCTAACGGCTAACAAAACCACGGTATAGTATCTCCCGCCATGTGCGGTTAAAGTTACATGGATTGACAGCATTTAAGTAAGTTACCTTAAGTGTAAAAATACCGGTGACAGGTTTGTGGTCACTTGTGCTGTAATCCATGTTGCTAGTGTACAAGTCCTGTCTGATCTCCAAAGGGTATTCTTCAGCTTCTTCTGGCGGTTTGACATTGTGTGCATCTGGTCCGTCACCGTGTTTGTCTTGCTCGTCGGCGTGCGGGGCTTTGGGTTGCAGGCGACTTTCAATGTGATCATAAGACTCAGAACAGAATCATGTTAATGCTGTCAAGGAAGAAAAGTCCTGGAGCTCATTCACACATTAGACGCAAAAGAGGGTTTATTTTGGTGTGAAATCTGGTCCTGTGAGTTGAACGCACTCTGGTGTGTGACTGGCAACAGATTATTTTACTAGAAGAACACGAAACTGTTCTGCCTGTCACTCAACATTGCTGGCATGCTGTAGATGATTGGTACATTATTTCCATCCATTTTCCAATCCACTTTATCCTTACAAGGGTCACGGGGGGTGGTGGAGCCTTTCGCAGCTGTCTTTGAGCAGTAGGCGGGGGAGACCCTGAACCGGTTGCCAGCCAATCACAGGGCACACAGAGACGACCAACCATCCACGCTCAGACTCACACGTAGGGACAATTTAGAGTGTTCAATTAACCTGCCATAGATGTTTTTGGAATGTGGGAGGAAACCGGAATACCCGGAGAAAACCCACGCAGGCCCGGGGAGAACGTGCAAACTATACAGGAAGGCTGGAGCCGGGATCGAACCCACAACCTCTGCACTGCGAGGTCGACGTGCTAACCACTGGACCACCGGGCCCCCTTGGTACATTATTTGTCGTATAAAAAGGAGGATTTCATTGCTTTAAAACCATTGCATTGTTCCCTCAAAGCACTAAACTCTGACATGGCCTCAATCTAGTCAAAGTGGAAAATTATGATCTCTACGAATGACAGCGTTATTAAAACGGTCTCGGCTCACGTAGACCTGGGAAGTTCACACCCGAAGATACTCTCATTTACCAGTACATACTTGACCGGCAAGCTTGAGGACTAATACGTCACCACTGCTCACCGTAAAAGTATACTTTGCTGGAGAAGTTCATTATCTTGAGTGGCCCATATGCAACAGCCCTGTGATCCAACACTGATGCTTGATGAGACATACTCTGGATTTTTTTTCGAGATGAGCATCTCAGAAAACAACTGATTTGCTCAAAGCACAAAAATTTGTAAGACCTACCGAACTGTGGTCCATTATTATCCAGAGAAAATGAAGGAAAGGACAGCTTTACTTTGTTTTTCTACTTTCTTCCCTTCAAAAAAATTGCTGCTGTAAATTATGAATTTCTCCATTGCGAGACAAAGTTTTACTTTTCTTATCTGAAAAAGTCTGATTACATTAGCGATATGAACCTCAGGAACATTCAACATGACTTTCCAGTGTTCCCCCGCTATATCGCGGCTTTATAAGCCATCGTTTTAACAGGAGTTTACTGTATATGGTCACGTTCAAATTGATAGTTGCGCCTCTAGTGTAGTGCCGCATTGTGCCGCATCGTGCCGGGCAATGCGGAGGAATTACGAGTAAGAAGATGATGATGCTGCCCGAGCAATGTTAAGGGTGATGTTAAGGCACTATTCATGTAAAGTGGAATCTCGCAGGTGTAGCAGGACCCCAAGATTTAGCCCCAAGCTCCCACATCAACAAGCTGCTGCGTCATGTTGACAGGAGGTTGATAATGATAGTAGCACCCAATGGAGTTTTGAGGTTAAACAGTTCGGCATTGCATATATTGTGTGCCTCTGTCTTTCGTAATGGATTCATATACTTCATATGCTTCATATGTGTCTCCACAACAATGTTTGCCTTCATTCACATTGGCAAAAATAACAATTGGAGGGGATGTCAACGTGTGGTATTTTCACATAAAAACCACAAACTCCAAAGGGCATATTTCATGAAAACAACCAGCTTTTGACTTTCCACACCTTTCGCTCAAGATAAAAGTTATCCAAATGAAGAGAGTTAGTTCGATTTCCTTTTTTTAATCTGCGTGTTAGTTCGGGGTGAGATAAGTAAGATGTGTTACTCTCAAGACTAAATGATTTTATATTTGAGCTTTATAAAACTGTTGAATGGCATTTGCATCCACACCAAAGTAGAGTTGTGATATACTTTTGCCAGTGTGGACATAAACGAGTTACAAGTCTTACGTAAAGGCAAACCATGTCCTGTAGAGCCTGCGAAGGTGACAAGAGGAGCAGATCACATATACATTAGTATTGTAGGATCACAAATACAGGAAATATGCTGTGTTTTTTTTTTTTTTTAAAGTGACTCATTACAGGTGACTTATCTGCTACCTGCTGTCATACGTGTCGGTGTTGACGTCAAACTTGTACGTGGGCTGAAAGTCAAGGGGCCCTTCCTCAAACTCTTGCAGCAATTTCTCTTTTTCCTTCATCATGATCAGCTGAAAGCATCATCGTACAAAACATTACATGACGTTCCATACTAAACACAGATTTAGGCCCGGCTAACACAGTATCCGTGTTAGTCGGGCCTAAATCTGCAAGGGACATACTGTATGAATAAGCGGATTTATCCAACCTGGTCTTTGTTCCACAGCAAGCTGTAGTTTTGATTGCTGATGCATGTTCGAACAAAGTGTAATCCATGATCCTGGATTCGAAAGTTGAGATCTCCAAACCAGAAGACTAGCCTTGAAGACAGAGGGTAGCGAGATAAAAGAGGAGAAAATCTTGTAAAAACTGCTCGCGCCACAGTCTACACACAAGCAGAAATGCTAAAATGGCAAAAAACGGGACTTCCAGAAGAAAAAGTGCCACACAATTTAGAATTCAAGCATCTGGAAAAAAATATGCATTGGAAAGTCAGGCGCAAGTCGAGCAAAAAGCGCAGTCTAACCGTGCGCATGGGTGGAGTTCTCTTTGTTTTGATATTTTGTTTGACTTTGTGTGGCTAGAATTAGGTGTAACGTGGAGTTTGTGCGCCTGGGATGGAACTTAATGTTTTCCCAGCCAACCCCCGTTTCATCCCGAATTTGCATCCAAATCAGGGCGGCACAGAGCACACGCCCAAGTGCGCCATGTTTCATATGCGGAAAGAGGAATTATCCTCGCTGGAGTTTGTGCATGACAATGGCACATAAACTGTAATATCTCACGTTTCGGATGCAGTCGGCTGTGTGTGTGAGGTGGGCAATTGGTGACCCGCCTTACATCTCCTGATCATGCACCCATATGTTGTTTTTTTTAACTCCCTCTTTAAAACATTTTCTGTGCAATAATTACAATTTTAATAGGTACAGTTTGAAAAAAAAAATTCGAAACAGCATTTCGAGTCTGATGGTTTACAGCAGGGGTGTCAAACTCATTTCAGCCGTGGGCCAATTTGGAGTTGCGTTGTCCCTCAGAGGGCCGTGATGACAGTGAAACCACAAAATTATTACTTGTATACAACAATTCATAGATGACTAGTTTTTAAATCAGTCAAGGCACTTCTTATAGTTTGTCCAATTATTGTTCGAGTGAGTGTCAACGGTAACAAAATTATCGTAAAATCTCAACGTTATTTATTACACATGACAATTGGACATTTTGGTCCAGATTTTAGCAAGTTGACGCACATGATTTGCTTTCGCGGGCCACATAAAATGACCTGGCGGGCCGGATCTGGCCCCCGGGCCTTGAGTTTGACACCTGTGGTTTACGACCTTTGGAGGTTCCACTGCATGCACTCACCTGTGATCAAGAATTTTCCCAGCCTTTTCGCAGTTGAAATTCTGTGAGTTCAGAATGTGCTCAAATTCGACCACTCGCTCATTGGCATGTTTCATATGTGCAACTAGGTGGCAATTGAGGAAACAGAGCATGTGACCATAAAGAGAAAGACGAATGGAGACACCACCTTTGTTACCCTGGGACACACAGAAGAAACACATTTCCTCACAAATGGTCAACTTCAAGCAAGCAACCAAGCAAACAATTACCGTATTTTCACGACCATAAGGCACACTTCAAAGTCTCAAATTCTCTCCAAAATGGACGGGGCGCCTAATAATGTGGGGTGCCTTGTGTATTCACCGAGTTGCCAAATCTGTGAATGTTGGTTGTTGTGTGACTTAAACGAGCGCGCCGCTTGACTGACTCATGTTGTGCCGACACGCTGCTTATATGGAGGAAAGGTGGATGTAACTGAAGACAGCATGCAGACGTTAAACGGGGAAGGGTGGGAGTGAAAGAGAATGCGAAAGGCACGCCCCCAGTAGGTGTATAGTGCCGACTATGCAAAAAAAAAAAAAAACATCCCGAAAATACACAGATCCAACAGTAAACATTTATACCATGCAGCAGGAGTCACCAACATGGTGATCCCTGTCTTTGAGGTTCCACTGTATGCCTTGGCATATTTTAAGTAATTATTTCATTTGGTTTATGATCCACAGTGTGATAGACCAACTCTGATAGTAGGTATGTTAAAAATAATGTAAACATGTAGTGGTTTAATATGGGTCGTTTTATTTTATTTATTTATCTGTGTCACTTCAAGATTATAACTTTTATTTTTTTTATTTGTAATTTTGGCATTTCTGTTTACAGTGCTGATAACTCTTTACCCAATATCCAAAGATGCCGGTGCGCGTGTATGTCGTCTGGATGTCTCGAATGAATGGGAGATGTTCCAGCTTGGAGAAGAGTAGCAACAACAGACCTTGCATTCTGATAGAGGACACCTAAAATGCATAGAAACATACATGTCATATGTAGGGCAGTCGGTGTAGAACAGAGGTCCATAGAAACTATTAGTACAGCCTTTTGTGTACCTTCACGTATTGCCTTGGTGCTAAGGCGGTCATAAGCACAGAACTCCAAGGGTCATCCAATACAACATCTGACATGAATCTCAGGGGCCCGGAGTACACCTCCTGCAGGCTTACGTCAACATGAATCATTGTGCCCATCCTCACACTTAATCAAAATCATCTTTAATGGCCAAGTATAAAGAGCATTGAGAACAAATAACATGAGTAGTGAGAGTCGTTAAGCAATGTAACGATAGCGTGAGCGCAGTACAGTGTTCCCTCACTTATCGCAGTTAATGGGGACCGGGCCCCTGCCGTGATAAGTGAAAAACTGCCAAGGAGGGTTGGCTGCCCCGCTAGGAATTTTTGTGTAAGTGTATGTGGGTAACAGCATGTTTAAAATATGTCAACAGTATTTATACGTTACAAAGACTACAGCAGTACATGTATTTACATAAAATTTTAACTATAAAACCTTATACAGAAATTAACATTCATCAGCATTGTCTTCTGAGTGAGGTGAAGAGACTTGTGTTAGTGATGTCGAAGGTGCGCTCTGACAGTGTAGCCGCCGTTAGCTTCCAGTTAGCTCCTGGCCAGCTATCCCCGCACAGCCGAAGTGTTTACAATAAGACAATTTTTTTCTCTCTCTCTCTCTCTCTCTCTCTCTCTCTCTCTCTCTCTCTCTCTCTCTCTCTCTCTCTCTCTCTCTCTCTCTCTCTCTCTCTCTCTCTCTCTCTCTCTCTCTCTCTCTCTCTCTCTCTCTCTCTCTCTCTCTCTCTCTCACACTCACACTCACACTCACACACTCACACACACACACACACACACACACACACTCACACACACTCACACACACTCACTCACACTCACACTCACACTCACACTCACACTCACATACAACAGCGTGGCGAGACACTGATCAGAGTCAACAGGGAAGGAACTGGGCAGGGCTGCAAAGATGTGCAGCCAATCAGCTCACAGGATAAATCCACTCGTGCTGTTATTGGTCAACGTAGCGCCAGGAACCAATCATGCGTACAGTCATGTGCAAAACCTCAAAGTCATTCGGCATTTTTTCTGAATCCCATACTTTGGAAAAAAAACGCAATGTAGGGAAGCCGCGATAAATGAAGCGATATATAGGGAGGGATCACTGTAGTGCCAAACAATGACAGCAGCACAAATGATGCGTAAAGTTGGCTAGCAAAATAAATTGAGCAATAGTGCTGTATTTAAGATACAATGACTGTGACGCAGATGATGCAGAGATTTATCGACATAATTTAAAGTGGCCAGTACTACTTAGTGTAGAAACTGATACAATCAATTTCCATTCACGACGCCATCTTACCCAATGACGTAGAGGTCTGCATCCTCTGGAGAATCTAAACGGAGAAGTGAGCTCATGTCATCTAGGGGATCAGCTGTGGCTACATTCCATGTCACTATGTGGAGCCTGGGGACAACAGTGAGGAAAAAAAGAAAAAAAATGACATCCGGATTACTTAAAAGGAAGCGTGTCGATTCAAGCGTGGCAGTGAAAGAAATGAATTCAGTGAACAAACCCATAAAATGAAGACTTTAGCAGCTTACTCCAGCCACATACTCACCAGTAAATGCGAACCAGTCATGCTTTTCCATACAAATAACTGAGTTACCTTAACTCATGGATTTAATAAGGTTGTGAGTCGTAATGCGATTAAATGTATGCATATGGCATATATCAAATCCATATTCCCTAATGAAGTAAATTGAAATGCTATTCAGCTATTCCAGCCACCCCAAAAAAAAATTTTGTGATGTGTGATCATTTTTTTTAAAAGAGCACTATATTGCATGGAAAAAAAAAACCCAATGAATAAAATAAATGAGAAAGTAGAAAAATAAACCGCATTTATAAATTGTCATTAATATACACCGAGTAGTGTTTGTGTAATGGTAATGTGCTTTTGAAGGGACGCACAAGCTGCAATGGTTTGAGCTGCTGCTAAATCACTTCAGTTTTGTATTTATGTGTTTGATATTCCCAGCTCACACTTGATGCTTGGAGGAGGTAAGAATTTAGAAGCCACACACAAAACGACATTAATATTGTCTTGTGGAAATGCTGACAAAAAATAAACAATAAAAAAACATGCGTATGTGGCAAGTTTTTTTTTTTGTTTCGTGAAGGAATGTGCAAATATTTCATGACCAAAACAACAAAGGTGGAATAAAAAGCTGTTATTGCAATTATTCAATTGTCACCCGAATGAGAGCGACACCAATTCTCTAGGCAGCAAAGTTTTGTTTAACTTTATCGGTTCTGCAAGCATACTTTAAAACAAATGTTACTACTGAGGATGGATCTGCAATTGCGCATTTGGATAAGATCTGCAAGGACAACCAGTGACTGTGCTTCACCAACTGGTGGTATGTCATGCATATCCCAGCCTTGCAGGTCGTTTTACCAGGAAACTTTTATCAGAAAAAAAAATATTCACATTTTTATTTGATTTTTGTCGTGCAACAATACTTTTTGGTTACTATTGTGCAATTCTTGTCGTGAAGTCATTGGATGAACATTCCTGTTGTAAAGGGCGCATGTTATGTCAAATTGACATTTAATTTCTTGTACACAAAAGGTTGGGTCGCTGAAGTGTCTGCTCACCCATCATAATGTGAAATTTAACAAGGTAATGTGTTGCTTGTTTCTAAAAATGTGACCATGCACAAGCAGCTTTTCTACCCCGCACGTAACAGCTCTCGTTGTATTTTCAAGGCTCTGCTACCTGTCACCATGGCAATGGCAAGCCAGACTTATCATTGACCCAGAAATGGAAGGGAGAAACATAACCAGTCCCTCAAAAACGGCCTATTTTCAGTCAGTCTAGAATTTGGGTGTGTAAAGTCGGATGTAATTATTGATCCTTGGGAGTATTTTGACCAAAAGAAGCTACAGTTCTGGACCTGGGAACTGTTTCAAATTGTGGGGAAAAGTGCATAACAAGTCTCCTAGAAAACATGATGATATATAATTTCTTCAGATGCAGTAAAACATTCACTGGTTGTTGCTACATCAAAGAGTAAGAAAGGCATTCCGCACGGTTGTCACCGTTTTCCCACAACTTTGAATTTTTGGAGTAATCGTGCGCACTTGATGCTACTGTGCAGAATTCCCATCCAAATGACACCGTGACATCCCTGAGATTGTAACAGTAGTTGATTACTTAGTAGCTCAGTGATAATATTGGTGTTGATGTAAGCAGTGTCAGCTGTTTTCTTGGAAGCGTGCCACAAGAACAAGTCGTGAAAGCAAGCATTGTATTTTGTATTTATCAACAACATTCAGACGTTTTAGTGCCTTCTGTGGAGTCAAATAGGCAACAAAGGGCCACTGAGTAATGAGGGAACTGGTTCTTAAACCCTCCATTGTTTGCCCATTTAATCTCATTTATGAATCCTGAAGATTTAGAAGTGTTTGTAAACTGAATTAACATTTAAAGTTCAAGTCCCTCTGCAAACTGTTGAGCTCAGAGCCGATCTTTTCTCAGACATGACAGCATGACTGCCATTTCTGCAAATCCGTTTTAGGTTAGATAAAATCGAGCAACCTAATCTAGAAACAGATTTGGAGAGTCTTGTGGAAAATTGTGTGATGTTTATTATTTTCCTACAATCTTTTTTTTTTAATGAGAAACCTCTGCAAAACACGTTAAATGTGTGATTCGACACCAGTCCACGAATCAGTACAGTACTCTCTTTCAGCTACGTCAAATAAATAGCGTCTGTTCATCTGTTGGCGTTAAAACCATTGGAGAAATATTATTTCTGGCACAAAGGAAAAGATGACATTTTGTTTACCTAAATTTGTCTCCTTCGTAGTCTCCCCTCGGCATACCCCGATTCCGCTCCATCGATGCCATATCTGAAAGTTACGTTTTGAAGCTCAGCAGTACAACTGAAAAACACACAAGCAGCACCACATTCTTTAATAGGTACAATGCATAATTATACAATAGGCAATATATCATTTACGGACAGCGAGACAACTGACGAATACGATTGTAATGAACTAATGCTGAACATGTAAACAGAGCTTTCGGAACCATCCAGAGTTGACTATGAAGAGAAAACACAGAGCATGCTACATGGATCAGACGGTCTAATCGCATTTCAGTTCACGATCAAAAGCAATGAGAGCAAGCTTAGGAAGATCATTCGAGTCAATTAAACGTTCGATGGTGACAAGAAATTCGTGCATAAATGAATGTTTTCTAATACCCGACGCGGTCACGAAGCGCTTGTTTTCATAGTAAGCCATCAAGTAGATATCTACAGGACTTTTACTCGTATTGAGTAGGACCTCCCCTATTGCGGAAGAAGCTTTCTCGCCTTCAAATTAAAAGCGTTTGAGAGGCGAAACTTCACTGGCCACCGGGTTTGGATTTACGCTGCATGGTCAAGAAGGAGCTGGAGCCTGGAGAGGACCGAACTTCGCACCAAGTTGCTTGTGACCCCCCCCCCCCCCCCAACCACCACCACCAACAACAACAACAACACCACATGAGGCACGCGTTTTTAAAAATAAACCAGTATTTTTATTGTTATTATATTTTAATGTCTCATAGGAGTATTGTTGGTGTTATTTAATATTAATGTTGCATTATTTAAAAGTGAGACATTAAAATTATAACGGTCAATGGTAAGGGGTCGACCAATTATATCTGAAACCGCACAGTACGGCAACTGAGGAGGGACAGTTTTACAAGGAGTCGGCACGTCAAACGCCTTCCTTGCACGTTTCATAGAGAAAAGAACCACGGGAGTACATTTTGTCATCGAAAAAGATGCTTTTCCTTTTCTTAGTGTTTTTCTCTGGTGCAGACACTACCTTAAGCAGGGTTGCCTTTTCCATTCGGAACCAGATTTGAACAGGTATATGTAGACACATACTGTGTATAAATGGAAAAAACCTCTTCGTCCAAAGTCAGGGGTGCAACCCACTGAGAAGTTTAGACAGCTGCAACACCTGATCATGAGGAACATTTAAGGCTGGGGTCCCCAACTTTTTTGGCCCAAACCTCTCAAGGGACAAACAGCCCGCGATTGACTCGTTACCGCACGTGCACGCATACAAACGCGCGCGCGCGCGCACACACACACACCATATTTACTAAAGTAGAAGCTGATTTTTTTCCCCGTTGGTCAGATTAACTTCTATAATAGGATTATGGGTACATTGTTTTGGGATCGTATGTACAGCTAAATTTTCCAATGCTAAAATAACACCAATGTGTTTAATGCTGACTTAATGAAACAAGTCAACAAAAATCACGGTGAAAAAAAATTTAGATGAAAATACAGTATACTCGAATGGAGTAACTACAGTATTCAGAAAATAAGACATTGTTGACCTTTCAGATGTCAACTTTGTTTAACCCCCGGTTGGTGTCAAGTGCGTAAAACACCACAAAAACAGACTGGATCTTTAATAGAACTGTATTCCACAGAAAAGGCAAACAAAAGTACACCTCTTGACTCCATTAAAATAACTGCTTTTGCTCCCTAACTTTGCATTATAATAACATAATTTGCATCTAACATTAGTTAAAATGAATAAAAGATAATGCAATTAAAATAAAACTCAAAATTGAGCCATTTTTGAATCCCTGTCAGGTTCTCTGTCATACTAAACTAACGAAGACCGAGAAAAAAAGCAAATGCAACAAAAAACATTCAATGCTCCAAAAACATGACCTCCCCCCAACACACACACACACACACACACACACACACATATTGTTCAAAACGAATAAATTGTGTGAGGTCGAAGTGAAAAGCAGCAATGAGCAACATTTGTACAACTAAACCAAAGTGTTTACATTTAACAGCTTTTGGGGAAAATATTTGCTCCATTTTTAGTCTTTTGGTGACTCCACACAGGATGACTTGCATAAAAGCGTTGTTTTCAATGCTTGATGACTAATCACTTGTGACATATAAATCTATACAATTTTTTTTTTTTTTTTTTTTTTTTTTAGGAGCACACCTTGCAACCACAGGGTCAGAATCACACCCTAACATCTGAATCAGTGGCAGTCCGCCCAGATTTCGGAGGTCGTGAATTTGATTCCGGGCTCTGTCTTTCTTGCGTGGAGTTTGATATGTTCTCTCCGTGGTCGTGTCTGCGTGGGTTTTCTCCGGGTGCTCCTACATTCCAGAAACATGATAAGCTGTTCTGAAAACGGATGGGTGGATGGATGGATTGATGCTTGGTTAATTAAAGGCTCTAAATTGCTTGGATAGGCTCCACCACGCCCACCACCCAAGTGAGGATAAGTGGTTCAGAAAATGAACAATGTAATAGTTTCATCTGCTCTGTAAAAAAAGACCGTGCTAAATACTACTGACAGTGACAAATGACCACAAAAATAGAATTTTTGAAATTGTACACCGTGCGCATTCTAAAAAAGTGGAATTTGAAGGGGTAAAAAATAAAAATGGATATTTTACACTAATGACAAGAACTGATGTTACAAAAAAAAAACCTTGCATAGTAAAATCTGCTGGAAACAGTAAAAATAAAATAAACAACGGAGTGTCTGTACATGGCCAAAAATGTCCTCTCGCTAGCTGCTCTAAGTGTAGTTAAATTGAACACGGCCCGAAGGCTGATATTTTGATGACTATTTGTGCATTACGGTTGACATCCATGTTGTCACTGTCTGCTGGTGATGCTTGTGAAGTTATTTCCTTGCAACATGGGCTCATGCGCATGCAGGCTGTCACAAGTGTTTTTGTGAATGTAAACGCCGCCATACCCGAGATGTGTTCCTTGAAATGTCCAAGTAAATCGATTCAAAGGTTCCATCACCGACAGGAAACGTCGAGTAAACCTAATCCACAAATGATTATAAACGCCTATCCTGTGGTCATTTCCCGACAAGTATTGGTTCATGACAAGTGTACATTTGAGATACATTGGTTGACACTCAAATGGATGACATTAAGTCCAATACCATTTCATCCAACAGAGACAAGAATAGGTTCCCAAATCTTTGCAAACTTGAGTGATTATGACATTAGCACTTACAAACAAAAAAAAAAAAAGAAAGAAAAGTTCGAGTGCACAAAACATCAATTAGCTCACCTAGCCATTACATCAGCATTTTCCTCCACCTCTGAATGATCCTTTGAAAATGGAAATAAATACAGTACTTAATATCAGGGAGTTTTAATAGAACATATAAGTTGTGGTTTTTCTTGTGGTTACTCAAATGATGACATCGAATCCTTCAAAAGATACTAAAAGGATCGTCTGTAAACCCCAAACAATAGGAACGGCCATAACAAGTCTCAAAAGCAACACGTTTCATTGTATTAAAGGAGAAAGCAACAAAAAGTCAAACAACTTTGTCTTTTGGAGACCATACAACAATAAAATGGTAATGTATCAATCGAGTGCAATTCAGACATGACAAATCACTGACAGTATAACTGGTATATGGTGCTTTATGCCAGTAAATTTACAAGGTTCAAACACCTCGCAAACTTGTTGACTGATGCTACCATTTTTTTTTTCCCAAACTGCTTTAGAATGTATAATTATAAGCTTCTATAAAGGAACTGTAGCCTTCTCGAATCAGAAAGGGGAGGGCTCGGTCCAGTGTTTCAAGGGTACAGTCTGTATGAAGAGCACCAACTGAAAAGCAGATTTAAAAAAAAATGTTTTAGATAAGACAAAATGTGAAATGTATGAATTATTAACCCACCTGGACAAAGAAAATTGCTTACCCCCCTCAGTCATCAATGGCCATGCCTTTAACTTCACCATTTTGTCTCATCTGTGGAAGAGGGATATTGTAGACATGCGTCATTCCAGTGCAGTCTAACAACCAATTCCATTTGATCAAAAAAAGTTAGCATGTCTGCCTCTTGGTTGATAGGTTCCAAGTAGTGATGCACAACATGAAAATTTTCAACCGATACCGACAACTTCCTATGTATAGCATGGGGGTCGGCAACCTGCGGCCCCGGAGCCGCATGCGGCTCTTTGGCGCCACCCTAGTGGTTCCCTGGAGCTTTTTCAAAAATTTTGAAAATGGACAAAGATGGGGGAGGGACATATATTTAGGTTTTAATGTGATTTCTGTAGGAGGACAAACAAGACGCTAACATTCTTAACGTTTTCCTATGTTGTAAAAATGTGTCGAATAAATATTAAATGTCAACATTTCTGTCAACGAGGATTTGCGTCATACCCTGCGACACACGTTCTATTAGCAGGACGGGATACCAGGCAGGTGACTGTTGTAAAAAAAAAAATTGCATTTCATGTACAATTCACCGAGGGTACTGGCAAAGAATGGGAATCTGAAGGGCCGAGAGAAGCATTTTTAAAATGTACCCATCAGCTTCGATAGTTAACACGCTGCAAAAGTGCGTCCCATGCCTCGTTCATCTTAAGGCGCCGTTATAGCTGTTGCTCATTATGACATGCGTGTGTAAGTGTGTGCGTATGCGCGCGTGTGCGGTAACGAGTCGGTCTCGGGAGGCTGGTTGATCAAAAAGTAGATCTTTGGTCAAAAAAAAGTGCACTGCAGAGGAAAAAAAACATGTCATCATGAAGGCTCATTGTGTATTTGTAGCCAACTTGGTCATTTTGATAGTAGGCTAATATAGCTCATATATATTTTTAGATACATACAGCATGTGTTGCCTTCATTATTAGGCTTTTAATTTTTTGCAGCTCCAGACATATTTGGTTTTTTTGGTCCAATATGGCTCTTTCAACATTTTGGGTTGCAGACCCCTGGTACAGCCATATACAGATACTTTTTTTTTTTTGTTTTGTTTTTTGGGTTTTTTTTTTTTGGTACAGTACAAATATATCTGATTTTGCAGCTTAAAAGTACAAAAAACATTCCAACCTTGTTTCTAACTAAAGTAGCAATGTCGGCGGATTATAAAAAAAAAAAAAAAAAAAAAACGGAAAGGACAAGGTGCTTTACGTTTGGCTACTTTCTGAACTCTTGTCACTTCTTTAGACCAGGGGTGGCCAACCAGTCAGAGACTAAAAGCCAATTTTTTTACTGTGTTACTGCAAAGAGACACATCACACACACACACACACACACACACACACACACACACACACACACACACACACACACACACACGAGCTGCAGCGGTTACTACTTGGGTCAGCGTGCTACATATTTGACCGAAGATCGACTTTTGAAGCTATGAACCTCCCGCGATCGAGCCGATCGCGCACGTGCAAGCATATACACACGCGGGCGCCCAACCACGCACACGTGCGCATACACAAGCACGCACGCACGGCGAGATGAGCAACAGCCGGAACGTCACCGAACAAGAAACAAAATCGAAACACACAGCCACACAAAGTTTTTTTCACCCCCATTTCCTCCTCCTAACGCTCGCGCTCAACGTGGGACCAGTCCGCTGGCTCCCGGTCGATCACGATTGACGTATTGGGCATGCCTGCCTTAAAATCTGAGGTAATTCGCTGACTACCTTAGCATTTAGCGCTGAGCACCCTTGTTTGCACATGAGCGGTAATTTAGTTGTCATCTGATTGGTTGCCCTGTATGTCAATCAAGTAACGGGATTGATGATCGGCTAAGTAAATTCTGTGTATTTAGCACCGTTGTTTGAATGGCAGCGCCACCACCGAGGCGTTTTCAACGCTTGTCATTTGAAAGCCCAGGAGCCGCATTGAGCCTGCCAAAGAGCCGCATGCGGCTCGCGAGCCGCGGGTTGTCCACCCCTGCTTTGGACGGTGAGGTCATGAGCCTTCTCAAAAACTCTGATGCGTATCTATAGCTATTAATAAAGATGACTAAAGTTGCTCGCATTTTGTTATCACCCCCACTCATGTTTTATATCTATTTAATCATTTTAAAGAATGAATTGCATAGAAAATTATTTACTTAGCAGTAACATGTAACAGCAGTAACAATGCACAATGCATACGCATGCGAACACACATTTTGAAATGAAGGTAGTACCCCAAACATTTTAGTGCTAGTCTCCATTTTCATGTGAAAATCGGCCTGTTGCAAGAACAAATTTTCCCAGAAACTACCACAACAAAACAATCAGTTATTTTTTGTTTGCTTCTTTTTCTGCTTACCCGTGAGATTATTCTCATGTAAAGTAGGTACCTTGGCTCAACGAAGGTTGATTTCCAAGTGGTCCAGTCAATACTTAATTAAAGCTTAAGTTATTGAATCAGCTTTTCCTGATGCACACAGACTGACGTGTTTGTACAAACAAGCGAGCTGTAATCTCGCTCCAATTCCATCTTCTTTCGTTTTCATTTGGCTACATCCACACCTTTTGGGGTTTTTTTTTCTTGATTTTTCTCTTCCCGACCAAGGTTCGTAAAAAAAAAAAAAAAAAAAAAGGTTGTTTGGAACGGTGGGGCGCCAGTGTATTTATGAAGGAAGCAAGTACTATACTGTTCAGTCACCTCATCCAGCTCCTTTTTTGTCTCTTCCTCCATTTTTCGGATGTCATCCATGGAAAGATCGATCCATTTGTCAATCGAGCAGAATAGCTGTCTGTGGAAGTGGGTGAAAATGCGCCTCTCCGCCTGCACAAAAGTGTACGATCGTGAGGGTATACAACATGACAGTGACAATGTGTGCACTTCTGTGTTGCAGTTCACGCATCAGACCACTAGATGGTAATATGACTGACAAACCTTTAGAATGATGTTTTCCACCATTGACTGCAGGCCCCTCCACTTAAACTCTATCGTGACGAGTTTATAGGCACACATATGTGGACAGCTGGGGTCGTTGAGAATGTCTTTCTGCGATCACAAAAGAAAAAAAAAAGGCAAACTGTATGACTGCCACACTAAAATGTGATTATTCTTGTGAAAATGCCTACCTTCCATTCAGGTCCCAGGGGCCCCCTTCCAGTTTTTGCAGACTTAAATTTGGCGGGATCCTGATCTGCTTTGTACTCCTTAACAGAGTATTCATAAGCACGTTTAATCACATATTATATACAGTATATGTCAAGCAAGGCAATAAATAAATCATCTCCTCTGAATGGACTGAGATGAAATCTGTGTAGCTCCAAGTTATTGTTCCTTTCTTACCTTGTCACTGACAGGGTCAGCAATGTCGATGTGTATAACCTGAGCTTTATCCCATTTCTCGTGTCCGTGTATCTGCAACATGGCATTTCAAATCAAGCCATTGTGGCCATTGTTTTACAAAATACATGCACATACAAATAAATTCAAATAACATCATTAGCCTGATCGCATCACTTCCAGCATCTTTTTTTTTTAATCTTAACATCACAATGTCAGTCATCCAGGACATGGTCATTTGCACAAGAATTGACCCAAGGCAACTGAAATCTTATTTGTTCAATATGTTACTGCCCCCCCGACCTCTCATGTTCCAAAAAACGTTTGAAAATTACAATTTCAGTCTGCTATGAGGCAAAGTAAAAAAAGAAAAGAGTTTGTTTATTTCAGTAGTTCAGTTCCAAAAGTTATACACTCTGCATGATACGCATATCCCCAAAAAACATTTTGTCCGAAAGCTAAGTGGACTTTACGTACACGCAAATAAGTTTTACAATACAATATATCCTGATTTATATCACGCTTTCACAACAGCTGCAGCTGTAACAAAGTGCTTAACAAAAAAGTTTTGAATGTATTTGCCAGTCAAAACATTTTCCCTCCACAGTGGCTGCTCCACGCTTCCGTACAAATTTCTCTGTTAAAAACATTTTTGGTTGTTTCTGTAAATCTTCTGTTTTCTTAATATGGTAACATGCGTTTTTATCTGTATTCTGTCATCATCAAAATGACGTCTTCAAATGTTTCACTATTTGTCATAAATATTAAAAGTTTCGCTTTTTAAATTGAACCACACAATCCTAGTTTATTGAGAGGCATTTTTTTCTTTTTTTTTGCTCGTCTGCCTGTCAATTTACATTTTTGTATTACATCTATATAAAAACTGTATGGTTGGAAAAAATTGTTTACAGGTGCATACTGCAATATAATCAAAGTGTGTAGTGACCGTAAAATGAAAAAAATTCTGTTCTAGATTAATATACAAAAACACTTTCTACACTATTCAAATTTACTTATACGCTGTGATAAAACATCCAGGTGGAGGAATAAGTTGGTGTATATGATGGATACACAAGACAAAGCTAACACACTGCAATTACCATATTTTTCGCACTAAAAGGTGCACTGGATTATTTGGTGCACCTTCAATGAATGGACTGTTTTTTAATTTTTTCATATATTGCACGCACTGGACTATGAGGCGCAATCTACAATGCATCCACCACTAGATGGAGCTACAGCCCTTCATTTGACTCAAGAGGCGTTCATGACCGCCTCCAAAAAAAAAAAAAAACGTAAATTAACGATTACTTGAGTGAAACTACGAAAATTGAAAATACAGTAATGCATCAAAACAGAAAATTACAAAATAAATTCTATAGCCCCCCCAATTGAATTTACTTTGGCATTTCCATATGCATAGCTGCAACAGAACGATCAGATGTCAGTAAATTGTAGGAGACTGGACTGTCTCAGAAGTGTTTGTTATTTATTCCTTGGTTGTTTATTCACAAACAAGGAAATCACAAAATAAATTCTGTAGGGGGGCTATAGAATTTATTTTGTGATTTCCTCTCTTGATTTTCTGTTTTGATGCATTATTTTCCATTTTCGTAGTTTCAATGAAGGAATCGTTAATTTAAGTTTTTCCGAGGTGGTCATGAATGCCTCTTGAGTCGAAGGAAGAAAAGAAGGCACGAGACGGACAGACGTAACTGTATTTGTTGAAACTGTGAAAAACATTCATAAAGTGTGCGTTTTAAAAAAACAACACCACAGCTCTCCTTTTTTCGGAACTGCAACAAAAACTTATTTAATAAAGCAGCGACACAGTTCACTGAACCAACAGGAAGTTATAACATTGTAAGCATGTCTCCAGGAAGGAGCCTTGTTGGGGTCGACATATTACCGTAATAACCATACAAAAGGCGCACCGGATTTTAAGGCACGCTGTGAGCTTTTAAGAAAATTGAAGACTTTTCGGTGCGCCTTATAGTGCAGAAAATACGGTACAATCGGAAAGTCAAAGCAAACCCACAAAGTTTCTAGATTTATACACAACCTAACAACACAAGCACAGCACACAACTTACATTCTCCTTTTCTCCCATGTCCGGCTTGTGCCAAGTCTCAACCTTAATTTCAAAAGTGTCCTTCATGTATGAGTTCTGGAAACAAAGGACATATAGCATAGCGTCAGTCATATTCCAATGCACTCTATGAAATAGTACGGTTAAACCCAAGCACCCCGAGACACGCTCGTCGAGTGCCTCGTTGCGTCACGACATTTCATTTTGTCCACCATGTTTTAATCAAAACGTGTTTCACCCAAAGAACAAACACAAAGGAAATTATTACTTACAGTGAGAACTTTATCAGGGTTGTCCACGAGTGATGGATAAAGTGGAGAGTAGAGACTTTAAGTTAATACATTTGGTATATATATTCTCATTTATAAATGATAAATGCCAGATATTTAACAGACTATGAATTTACACCACAATTTGTTATTATTGTTTTTTTTTTTTTTGTGGTGGTATTCGGTGGCACTCACTGGTTCTGCAGTAGGGATATGCATTCCAGGCCTTCTCATGGACCTCAAGAGATCCCTTTGGAGCAAGCCGTCGCACGATGGTTGGCACTTTACTGTTGAGAAAAATAGGATGATATGAGTCGGGACGGATGAACCTTTTCAGGGACAGCGGCTACTACAGTGGACAGATTATCATGTTATCAGGTTACAGAGTGCATGAAAGGGTTCATTACAACTGGCCGATGAAGTAAGCACTAATTGATGCCTCAACTGATTCAACTGGCACCCTTTTGGTCATGATTTAAGACTTTGTGGCGCAAACCAAATTTCAAAAGCCAGTCTGATGTGGCACTGCTTTTTAGGGCGGACCAACGTCCAAAACAGTATTAGTCAGAGTCTTCCTTGCAACTTAGCTCCGGGCGGCCCAATAAATGTTCAGGTAGCGGCGTGCAACGTAACCTCTTGAGGTGGTAGATCTTGTGGGTAAACTGTCCCTTCTCCCCGTTTTCTTCATAGGGCTCATTGACCACCACTTCGACACCCTCTCCTCCACCGGTCTCATTCTTGCTGGCTTCTGCTACCGTATACAGCTGGCCCACTTGATACTGCAACAGAAGAAATTTTCATTCACCCTATTTTTCAAAACGTAAGTCACACTTTTTTCCACAGTTTGGCTTGTCATGCAAATTATACGCAGGTGCCAGGTGTATATCATGGTTGTCCAATTCCTTGTCTGGTCAAAATTACAACCCTAAATTTAGTTTTTATAAAATTTAAAAAAAAAAAATGACAGCTTGCTTGAGTTCCCATGACATCACTTTGTTCGAGTTATACAACCCCTGTCAAAAACGATGCAATCACCAATCTCAGAGTCACAGGTTATTCATTCTGTTGTTCAATTTTGTAGGAAAAACAATGACAAAAAAAAACTAAAGTCGTTTCAAATGGCAACTCAACTCAAAACATTCAAAGAAATCAAGGGGGGGGGGGTTAAAGGTGATAGTCAGTAACAGTTACTTGTGTGGACCAATCAGAGGGAAAAACAAATTGAAATCATGAAATTCTGAATGAAAAAAAAAACCCGACAAAAAGGACACTGCAACACCACCTCTGGTTTTTATAACAGCTCATAGTCAAACAGGCATAGATTTCTGAGTGATAAACAGAAGTCTTCTTCAGTCTGGCTCCAACTTTCTCGGTTTGCTTTTGTCAGATCAGCGTTTCAGGTAGGAGCCTTGTCGTGGCCATTTATTCCAACTTCCACCAAAGATTTTCAATTGGATTGAGAACCGGTGTACTTGTAGGCCATGACATTGACCGTATATGTCTTTTTGTTCAAGGAATGTTTTCACAGTTTTTGCTCAGGATAAGTGGTTTTGATAATGGATGGATGGGAGGGGATGCATTATCATCTTGAAAAATGATTTCCTTAATCCCCAAACATCCTTTCAACTGGTAGGATCAGAAAAGCGTCCACAATGCCACCATAAGCTTGTGCATATATCGAAGATGTAAAGACAGCCATTTCCCCAGTGCCTTGACCTGACATGCATCCCCATATCATCACTGACTGTATGTTTTCTTTGGGCAGTTGTCTTCATAAATCTCATTGGAAGAGTGCCAAACAAAAATTCCACCATCATCAGCTTGGCCAATGCAGATTCGCGAGTCATTACTGAATGTGACTTTCTTCGTATCGCTTGTCGAGCATGTGGTTTTCTTGCACCACAACAAGGACTGCAAAGCAATCAACAGCTCGTACAGTACTTGAACTGTCTCCACGTGTGCTGCCTGACGCACTGGGCTCCAGCACACCTTTTTTTGGAGCACTGAACATCACTCTGAATTTCCCAACGGTTGGAATGAAACAGTGCCTGCTTGGACTGTGTTTCCGAATACACCCATGGTTAGGGAATGGAAATTTTGGGTGCGAGTCTGAGCCCTAGTGTTCTTGGTCTCGGGACATCCTGAACCGGTTGCCCAGCCAGTCGCAGGGCACACAGAGACGAACAATCATCCGCCCTCACACTCACAGTGTGTTGCCAGCAATACATTTCTTCATGATGATCAGTTACCACCATATTCAATCAAGGCAATTCAATGAATAAGCCTCTAACATTATTAATTTAGTGGTAGATTTATGGCACACGAGTGAACAGTTTCCCTTTAGACCAGGGGTCCGCAACCCAAAATGTTGAGCCATATTGGACCAAAAAACAAATATGTCTGAAGCCGCAAACAATTAAAAGTTAAAATTACCAAAATTAGCTATATTAGCCTCCTATCAAAATGACTACGTTGGCTACAAATACACAATGAGCCTTCATGATTCAATGTTTTGTTCCCTGCAGTGCATCCTGTGGAGCAGGGGTGCTCAACCTTTTTTGACCGAAGATTTACTTTTCGATCAACCACCCTCCCGCGATCGACCCGTTACCGCACACGCATGCCATAATGAGCAACAGCCATAACGGCCCTTAAGATGCTCGAGGCATGTGACGCACTTTTGCAGTGTGTTAACTATTGTAGCTCACGTGTACCGTTTTAAAATGCTTCTCTCGGTCCTTCAGATTGCCAGTCTTTGCCAGTTCCCTTGGTGAATTGTACATTAAATGCTGTTTTTTTACAACAGCCGCCTGCCTGGCATCCCGTCCTGCTTATAGAAACGGGTCGCAGGCTATGATGCAAATCCTCGTTGACAGAAATGTTGAAATTTAATATTTATCCGGCACATTTTTCAGCATTGGAAAGATTAAGAATGTTTGTGTTATGTTTGTCCTCCTACAGAAATTATATTAAAACCAAAAATATATGTCCCTCCTCATCTTTTTCCATCTTCAAACATTTTTGAAGAAGCTCCAGGGAGCCACCAGGGCAGCGCTAAAGAGCCGCATGCAGCTCTGGAGCCGCGGGTTGCCGACCCCTGCTTGAGACGATCAAATGAATATCAGAAGATTAGCAAAGTACGCGTTTCTCCACCGCCCTGCATTCATAACTCTTTCTCTCCTACGAGCGACGTGGGGGAAAAAGGGATTCCCATCACTCCGAGACAGACAGCTTGGTGAGACCAAAACAACCCTGCAAATAAGGCACAGACAAGCTCATGTGACATCTGGTTGCTATACATTCTGGTCCGGTCTACTTATCCATCTAAGAAGTGGCACCTTGAGCTATTCGCGAAAGGTGACTGGCTACCTTTCATTCTCAATCTGGAAAAACCTATTTCCCTTGAATAAAGAGGAGGTGTCTATGCAAGGTTGAGTTGAAACAACGGAATGTCACGAAGCACGTCTAACCAGAATGTTTCCTTTGCTTCCTAGAGGATGCGATCCAAGCCTTTGTGAGATTTCAGGGCGACCAGTTTACATTTAACTGCAATTAACCAACAGGATGAACTTGATATGCATGGTTGGTCTGAACATGTTGAGCCAATATGCTCACTCTCTCCTCCTCAGTCATTTGAAAGCGTATTTATTGGACTGGTGAAACAATGTTAAAAGTTGTGTCACGGGGAATCTGTGAATTTCAAGCATTTCATCGCCTGCTTGGTTTAGTCATTAAAAAAAAAAAAGATAATCAATTATAAACATTCCCATTCACTAAAATATTACAGATAACTTCAAATCCATCATTTTAGATCACAATGTGTCCTTGCGCGCACACGCCAACCGTTTGAGTTGTTGTTCCTTGAAACAAACATCCACAACAATAAGGTTGGCGCAAATTAAACCGAAATAACTTTCAAATGACATTTAAAGAATGGCCATGTCTTCATCAAAATACCAGTATATTAAAAAAAAAAAAAAAAGACATCAGGTATTGCTCGAAACGCAAAAGTTGACAGTGATCCATGTTCTGCCTTGAAAAATTCTGTGTGCAGATAGACAACTAGGAAACAAACTAACCGTACTGTTGATATCAAAGATCATATCCACACAGACACTTCTTCATTATTTTCATTTTTTATGGGCCTTTTTCATCCATGTGCAAAGTTGGTTTATGTCCTTAAAAACTGAGTTTTGGGAAAACTCGGCACAAAGTGAAGACTTCTGTCAGCATTTGTGCATAGATCGGGAGAACAGCATTACTATTATTGTTTTGCATTGCTCGTCTGCATCCTGACTACTAGATTTAGCATATACAGTTCAAGATCAATATATTCAAACGTGTCCCTCAGAGTGGCTCATATCCAACTATCAAGATACCGGTTTTACATGTAAGTCAACAAGTGACGTTACTGAGTCCAGGATTTTGGATGAGAGGGTAGAAAGATCAAATACCTGCAAGTGTATCATCTAAACACATTTTGCAAATGTTACAAAAGCTATGGCTGCACGTAAATTGGTGTTGGCATGCAGTCCCAACCCTGTGCCCAAGAGATGCTTGATTCATTTCAACACCATATGGGACAACACCCCATCTCTATGCACACCTTATGACTCATTGACGAAAAAAGGTTGGGACGTTTTGTTTTGTTTTTTTTACATCCTGAAATGCTTCATCACTTCAGCATAAAAAGTGTTTTGTCCAGAGAAAATAAATAGCTCTATGAACATTGGATGGGCTGTTTTGCAATCATCAGAATTAACTGCAACAACATCAAATTAGACAGTCCTTGATGTATTAAGTACATGGGAAAGTCTTTACCTCATCCACTGACACGGGCAGGACGATTCGGCTAGGAGAGAAACACAAACATCAGACATTAGAACACAGGAGAACAAAAGATTTTCTCTTCAGTAAATGTCAACACAATGTCAAAAAATATTGAAATCATTCTTCACTTTCCTCGTCAATGTCAACAATCTCCTCCTCCTCCAGGAAAGGCCAGCTGGCACCAGCTAGCTGGCCCTCAATGACTTAAGTATTTGTCTCTCTTCTGATTGGTTGATCAGAGCAAGCCAAGTTCCAATGGCAAAACATGTCTGCCAACATCACTAGATGTCCACTGTCATGTATTTTACAGCTGAACCTTGGTTCATGAATGTCCCTGTTCATGAACAAAATCGCTTCGCTAACATGTTTGGACTAATGTTGCTTTGGTTGACAAACTGTGCTTCAGTTTGCGTACAGCCACAACAATTTATGAAGGAAGCTCATTTGTGATTTCAGCCGTACAGCGTGAACACCTGGAGCGAACAATGTTTCACATAGTCACTTAGTACGGCTTTCAAAAAAGCGCTAGCGATTATGCTATTAAAATAACCCTGGAATGTGTCGCGGTTCCAGCTGCATCTTGTGAGCTCCCGGCGCCTACCCTTCCCTGCCGTTGAAACAGTACAGTAATCCCTCATTTATAGCTGGGCTTATGTTTCAAAAACAACCTGTGATAAGTGAAATCCATGAAGTAGTCATCTTTTTTTACAATTATTATGTATACAATACTTTATTAAATGAAACCAAAGATTAGACCTATAAATAAGTGTTTTCTTACAAACAACTGACTGTTTTTAGAAATACTGTCATGAAGAAAATTTGGCAAGCTGCTCATCAATGAGGCGCGGAGAATGTTGAGTCTACAGTCCCTGAGCCACTTAGGTTAGAGAACACAATGGACAATAAAAAAAAAAAAACAATTTTAATGCATGAAAAAAAAAAAAACGTGGAACAGCGAAGCCCTGAAAGATGAAGCGTGTGTGAAGGATTACTGTACTGTACTTTTTTTCTCCATTTTTTTTGTCTTGCCCTTTGATAAATGGAGATTCTGAACTGCTCCATATGACTTAAAGTGGCACAGTTGCGCTCTGTAAGAGGTGGATAAAGCTAAGTTCCAACTGATGGCCGATAGCTACCAAACGCACAGCGTGTCGCTGGTAAAGTAACTGCCACTGTAAGTGCCCCTGATGGTGTTCACACACTTCAAATGTTACCAAACCCCCCAAAAAATTTAGTCAGTGTTTAAAATAGCTTGGGTGAATCTTCTTTTGACGTTAAAACTGGGGATTAAATCAGATGTATGTTTCAATATTGCCCTCTGCTGACTCCCACTACCTGCTACTTATACTAAAACAAGTTTCACAGAAACCTAAAGAGGAGGAAGAGGGAATGAACAAACAAATCAAGACAAAAGACAAGGGCTTGGTGTGTAAACCATGTACAGTGTGTGCGTGTGTCCCATTTGGAACATTCTCATGCTCCTTGACACAATATCTAATTAATTGCCACGTGTGATTGTCTAGCAGGGCAGGAATATTTCATGTGCGCTTTACATTTGATTTTCTATGGAATAACCCACGGCTTGTTGTTTCAATGCACTTTAAGTTAAATGTCAATTATATAAATGCACTGCAGTTTTGATAGCGAGTTTATTTTTAGATGAGGGTTGGTGTGACTAAGGTGTAATAATTGAACGTGTCTGCTCCCTTTAATGCACTTTGGACTGCGGTCAGGTGACAGATAACTACTGGATGTTCAGTCAACCAACAATGATTTTATTGTACAATTTGGCCGCTGCAATACCGTGTGAAATTTACGTTATACACAGCAGAACCACTCCATCATCCCATTTAAAACTTCACCAATTTGACATTGCCTTCCTTTTCAGCAGCCTCCACTTAATAGTTTCTACAGGTCTTAAAGGTATACTAGACCACCGCATAACACTGAGTGTGTATTGTGTGATAATGTTGTGTAAATTTGAGTAAATGCAATTAATAGCAAGCTCAGCAGTAAACTCCACTTCCTGTTTAATTACGTCGCAGTGTCACGAGGTCGGGGAACCGGTGGAAGTGTGCGCTTCTTGA